>NC_089726.1:997500-1157500 GCF_035083965.1 Branchiostoma lanceolatum | reverse complement strand
TCCCTTCTCTCCTGGAGGCCCAGGTGACCCGTCCTTTCCCACAGGGCCAGCTGACCCCATGGCTCCCTTTTCTCCCGGAGGCCCCGGTGGCCCGGCAGACACAGGGCCAGCGGGCCCCGCAGCCCCTTTCTCTCCGTGAGGTCCTAGTAGCCCTGATGAAGTACAAGTACAGTTAAAGACTTAAAAACATGATCACAATTGTTTAGCAAAATTAGCGAAAGTTCGTCCTTTGAGTTAAAGAATTTTGACGCCATTCCAACTTGCCTGACTTCTTGCTCATCTCATGAAGACGCTGCTCCAATGCAGCAGTTCGGTTCCTCTCGTTGTCCAAGTCACGCTTCAGGGCGTCAACAGTGATGGACAGTTGGGATATGTTGACAAGGTCGCGTTTCATGGCGTTGAATGTGATGGTAAGATCAGATATTTCCTAAACATCGTTGAGGATGCCAAACAATTGAAATAAAACAAACTACAAGAGACGGTTCACAAATCTTGATATTCACGAGAAAGAATGAAAATGCTGTCTAATAAAAGAGAAAGGTTGGAATTGTAGTTTTTACCTCTTTGTTGATGAAGAGAGTCAGAGGGGCGAGTCCCACAGCGACCAGGCTTAGCAGAACGCCAATACCGGCGGCCATGCAGCTGCGGTGGGAAAGGATGAAGCCTGCTCCTCCCAGATACGCACGGTCTGTACAAATATTAGTTATTTGGTTCTGGTCATTACAAAGCTCATTTTAACCTCGTATCAAGATAATGGCATTGAATGAGAGCGTACAAAAAGGCTGTTGGACCTATCAAAGGCTTGAAGCACCTCATGCTAGCTGGCTCAGAAAAGAACAAGGAACTGCCAACCTTCACAACTGCGTCATAGACTAGACTGGGAGGGCGGTGAGGTAGTAGACAGAGAGGACAACAGACGCATTCGGTGGATTAAGGAGGCTGTCTAGTCTGGTTGAGTAAGTCAACACCAGTGATGAACTGGGACGAGGGGGGACACAAGCTTAGACGCAATTGGGATTGTGTTCTCGCCGCAAAAGTGCCACCTACTCCGGCTACTTATAGCGGTGAGAAGCAGTACTCCAGTCAGAAGCTCTGAACTGGCAGACACCGAAACGTCAGCAGGTGAGATTTATTGGTTGTGTCAAAAGAATATCCTCTATCACATGTTCTACCAACCTGATGAAATCATTTTGTCATGCCTTCAAGTACCAGTGAGAGTTATCACCCATGTTTTAAAAAAATCTGTTTTGTCCTAAAACTATTGTATAGTGGAACTCGCTATCATCAAGTACATTTAATTTTACTACATCCTTCTGCTTACCTTGCTGCAGCCCCGCCCCACGTAAAGACGGTGGGAGATCCTCGTCCTTGATTGTATAGTACACTCTCTCGGCTTCTTTGTACGTGTCTGAAGACGAATCTGGCCCTACCCGTCGCATATCAGAAGGGCCGTCACCGCTCACACGGGGACCACCCTGATGGACAGCAGGTAGTCGGGGAAGCGGCCTGCAGGTTTGGCCGCCGCCCGGGCCCGAGGGAGGGGACCGGCCGGGCTGTGTTTGCTCGGACATTTGGACGGTCTGGTGGACAACGGCCACACAGTCTAAAAGGATAACTGTGAAAGAGGCATGAGATCTGCCTGCGCATGAGGTGTTGCGCATTTTGTTTTTCTGCGGCTGGCAGACACATTATGACGTCAAAGAAATTCTTCAAAGCTACGAGCTAGAGGCACACATCAATGCATTCGAGTTTCAAAGGGTTTCTAAGAACTCATGATTTCATTGCAAACTGTTTACGTGATACTATGTACAGATGATGCAGTTCTATTGACACCCGTTAACGCATTTGTCATAGTCCCTCAATTTACGCATCTCTTTCAGATTCTCCCGAATCCAGTAAATCTTTCTTTAAACGATATGAAAGGAAAATTTTTCATTTATCTGGAATGATGGGCCTGAAAGAATAACCAGGAAAACATTATGCAACTCAATTGAAAATGGTGGACTAAATCTCAAGAAGATATACGCTTTTTCTCTTACTATTAAATCTTCGTGGATCCCTAAATTGTATTTTAATGGAGATATGTTTACTGCATGGTTATTGAGAATGCATTTATCAGTGGGTGGCAACCTATTTCCTTTCCTTCAACTCAATTCTGTAGAACACTTTAGATTGAATCCATTTTTAGAAGATATACTTACTGCCTGGTATAAATATCAGTACAAGATCCCCACAGATCCTACTGAAATTAGGCAACAACTGTTATTTATGAATGATAATATATTGATTGGTGGAAAACCTGTGCTGTTTAATGCTTTTGAAATAGAGGTATGGTGTTTATGGTAGCGTGGTTACACAACTACCTGCAGGGTCGCACCCAGAGGGTTTCTGTAAATGGCAAGTTCAGCGGTTGGAGACTACTCACATCCGGGGTACCCCAAGGAGGGGTGCTATCACCCTATCTATTCCTGTTATTCATGAGTTCTCGTACCACGGTCTACAGGGATACCTTAGATGTGGGGTACGCCGACGACGTGAGTCTGTCTAGGTCAATCCCCTCGGAGAATGGTACTACAGTGAACCCTATGCCAGCAGAAGCGACTCAGCTTGATACCTGGGCACATGACAATGACATGTTGTTGAATGGCAAGAAGAGTCAGGCGCTGCTGATTTGTTTCAAAAGAAACATTCCTGCGTTACCATCGTTGTCTCTGGGAGGCGAACCTGTTCCAGTCACAAGAACAGCGAAGGGCCTCGGCTTTACCTTTGACAGTAAACTGTCCTTCCAGGATCACGTGAAGTCTACTGTTTCAAAAGCCTCGAGCAGGCTGCACTATTTGAGATTACTGTGTAAGCAAGGCATGTGTGTAACCGATCTGGTTCAGGTGTATCTGTCCCTTATCCGCCCCGTCCTTGAGTACGGGCACGTCCTGCTAGTAGGCTGCAACGAAGAACTGTCGGCCAGTATGGAACGTGTCCAGAAACGCGCATTACGTATTATCTCCTGTGGGGGCAGGCGAGCTGTTCCAAGCTTACCAACCTTGAAGGAAAGGAGAGAGTCAGCAGCACTAAAACTCTTCAAGGCTATGCTGTCGCCTGAGCACCCTCTCCATGACCTTGTTCCCCTCCAACGTTCGACTGCTACAGGCAGACAGCTGAGAAACAGTAACACTTACACGCTGCCATCAGCCAGGACTCAGCGACTAAACAAGTCATTCCTGTACTGTGCCATAAGACTCTATAATGAAAATGCCTGATCCACGGCTGGCCCGTTTTGGTTTTGATATGAATGTGTAATTGTTAATGGTATATTTTATATGAAACTGTACTGATTTTAAAATGAACACTTGTAAAAATCGGAACACAATTCAGGGAGGCGTTAGCTAGTCCCTGCTCTTGTACGATTTGTTTTGAATTGAATTGAATAAACTTGATATTATTAATGATATATTGAATACAAATACTTCTTTGATGTCTTATGTTGAATTTTGCGCCAAGTATGGTCCAGTTTGTAATATTATATACAGATCATAGCTGCTATTCCTAGCCTGGGTGCCATCCTATTTCTACCGGGGCTCCTACACTCGCTTCCCTCAAAAATTTTTGAGGGAAGCGAGTGTAGGAGCCCCGGTAGAAATAGGATGGCACCCAGGCTAGCTATTCCAAGTAAATGAAAGTCAAATTTGAATGGTAGCACCCCACTTTTTGTTTGTAGACCTGAACAAAATGATAGTACTTGGCTTAATCAGACAAAGATTAATAGAGATATGTATAGATTTTTTTGGTCATCTTTTGAATTAACAGATGTCCCACACAATTTGCAATTATCATGGCTGTACCTCTTTGACACTCCAATCCCCTGGAAACAAGTTTTTACCTCCATATTACGATGTACCATTGACCCAACTTCTAGTTTTTTTCAATGTAAACTTCTGCCTACCAATAGGCTTTTATATATTTGGAAGTGTGAGATAGCCCCTTATGCTCCCTTTCTCATCTTAAAGAAGAAACATACACTCATGTCTTCTGGGATTGTATCGGGTTTGGCCGCCGCCCGGGCCCGAGGGAGGGGACCGGACAGGCTGTGTTTGCTCGGACATTTGGACGGTCTGGTGGACAACGGCCACGCAGTCCAAAAGGATAACTGTGAAAGAGGCATGAGATCTGCCTGCGCATGAGGTGTTGCGCATTTTGTTTTTCTGCAGCTGGCAGACACATTATGGCGTCAAAGAAATTCTTCAAAGCTACGAGCTAGAGGCACACATCAATGCATTCGAGTTTCAAAGGGTTTCTAAGAACTCATGATATGATTGCAAACTGTTTACGTGATACTGTATACAAATGTTGCAGTTCTATTGACACCCGTTAACGCATTTGTCATAGTCCCTCAATTTACGCATCTCTTTCAGATTCTCCCGAATCCAGTAAATATTTCTTTAAACGATATGAAAGGAATTTTTTTTCACTTATCTGGAATGATGGGCCTGAAAGAATAAGCAGGAAAACATTATACAACTCAATTGAAAATGGTGGACTAAATCTCAAGAAGATATACGCTTTTTCTCTTACTATTAAATCTTCGTGGATCCCTAAATTGTATTTTAATGGAGATATGTTTACTGCATGGTTACTGAGAATGCATTTATCAGTGGGTGGCAACCTATTTCCTTTCCTTCAACTCAATTCTGTAGAACACTTTAGATTGAATCCATTTTTAGAAGATATACTTACTGCCTGGTATAAATATCAGTACAGGATCCCCACAGATCCTACTGAAATTAGGCAACAACTGTTATTTATGAATGACAATATATTGATTGGTGGAAAACCTGTGCTGTTTAATGCTTTTGTAAATAGAGGTATGGTGTTTATTAATGAAATATTGAATGCAAATACTTCTTTGATGTCTTATGTTGAATTTTGTGCCAAGTATGGTCCAGTTTGTGATTACCTGCATTATATACAGATCATAGCTGCTATTTCAAGAAAATGGAAGTCAAATTTGAATGGTAGCACCCCACTTTTTGTTTGTAGACCTAAACAATATGATAGTACTTGGCTTAATCAGACAAAGATTAATAGAGATATGTATAGCTTTTTTTGACATCTTTTAAATTAACAGATGTCCCACACAATGTGCAATTATCATGGTGGTACCTCTTTGACACTCCAATCCCCTGGAAACAAGTTTTTACCTCCATATTACGATGTACCATTGACCCAACTTCTAGATTGCTCCAATATAAAGTCATTCATAAGATTCTGCCTACCAATAGGCTTTTATATATTTGGAAGTGTGTAGATAGTCCCTTATGCTTCACCCTGATGGACAGCAGGTATACGTAGTCGGGGAAGCGGCCTGCGGGTTTGGCCACCGCCCGGGCCCGAGGGAGGGGGCCGGACGGGCTGTGTCTGTTCGGACATTTGGACGCTCTGGTGGACAGCGGCCACACAGTCTAAAAGGATAACTGTGAAAGAGGCATGAGATCTGCCTGCGCATGAGGTGTCAGACTTGTTATTATGTATAGACTCCTGCAGATATTTTCGTTCCTTCCAGATCTGTGTGTTTGCTTTGTGCAAATATGGGCCATCGGGCGTGAGGCACTACGCTCAGTCTCACGACAATAAGATACTGTAAAGCCATCTAAGTATTGCTTTCACTTGCTAACAAATGCTACAATAAGAAGCTGTAAAGTCACTCAAGCATTACCTTTACTTGCAAAAGGACACTGTCCCTGTGATCCACAGATGACACGCACAATGCTCTATACACCCATTTAAAATAGTTACTAACGATTGACTTGCATTCTACATGTTACAAGTTTTATTACTTAATCGCTCAGTGGAATTTTCACCCACATCCAAACCCTTGTGATTAAGGGTATCCCGATAACAAGGTGTGTTCATAACAACGATAGTTACAAATTTACAGTCTTGATTCTAATAATCACAATCACAAAAGTGTATGTTTCTGACTGAGGCCATACAATCGTCACATCTTTCTGCCTTTTTGTTCTTAAGCCCTGTTCTGTAAAAGTCAGATCACATTTAGAAAACTCAACCAAACCTTTCTACATGATTACTTATGATTGACTAACATTGTAAAGGCACAGAGACTCGTTCATCGTGAGGGCTCTGATGGACTCGCAATGCCTGGTTTAAGGCCCATGTACGATTTACTCGTCTGTGTTCGTCTAAAGAAAACTTTTTATTGTATATAAGTCCCTGAATATGAATTGTGTGATGTAGTTTTAATCTGACCCACTGATATTATTTCAACGTACTTATCAAATAGTAAGAATCTAATGAAATTCAGATGTGTCCGCTGACATGCCTGCAATGTTGGTTTCTCAATAAAGATTGATTGACTGTACAGGTATTATTGACTAATTTCTTCATGATAGTATATTCGTTATTCAATAATAGTAGTGTTTATAAATTAGACTCATAAGTGGCAAATCCTTAGAAAATTCAGAAAACAACATTTTTATTTGGCCCCTTGATTTCATTCCAGCTTTTAAATTTCACATGTCTGTTGTAGAGTTGGAGTTTGTCTGAGAGCCGCTGTACAGCAGTTGTGAGAGCTCGGCCTGTCGCCTACAGACGACCTGTAACAATGAAAGTTAGCATGAACAGAATGACTAGATTTTTTATTATTATTTCAGATCGTTTGCAATAAAAACAATAATGCCTTCTTGTAATTTGTCACACAGAGAATTTGGCTTTTTCGTGTTCATAGGTTGAAATGATTTCAACAATAAGTGAATTCATCTGAAGTGAATAGGACATGACATATGAAATTGAGCGAGTGACTTCACTGATAAGTTCCCTAGTTTTAGTTATGTAAACAGCACTGAAAAAATTCCTATTCATTATGGAACTGAACAAACCATGTTTTACAAGTTCCATATCCACATAAATCTACAATTGCCTTAAGAAGCGAGAAGAAGTCGAACATGTAAATAGTAGACAAGTATAGATTAGTCCTATTAGACGTAGTAAGATATAACCTTCTATTACGTTATATTGCTGTATGTATTCCTTTGCTTATCACAATGACCTGTACTTAGCTTGTTTAAGCATAAATGTACAATAAAGGTCTTTCATTCATTCATGCATTGTTTGTCAACCAATTCATACTGTCGTTATCGAAATCTGGAGTAAGACACTGAAGCTGTTTTGGTTCCTCTGTTGCATGATTTTCCCGGAGCGCGTAACATTTAGCCAAAATTCAAAATATGTACACGAAAAGTGTATTTTCAGACTGTGTTTTACGACTCAAAACATTTAACGACTTAGAGGTAGTTGTATATCAACAGTCTGCACGTTGTTACAGGGTGATTCACGCGCTGGTTTCTGTGGAAACGACGAAGAGAGAGTCCGGAACACCACCTCTCACAGTAATGGAATGAAGCGGGAAGTAAATAATTAGGGAGATCCAATTATATTGTTGGTTTGGCGGAGATATTCATCGTAGCCCCCGAGGTGCCATCGTACAGGAGGGCTGAAGATTTGCACGTGATCAGATGTATACTTAAGCAGTTACATGACATTCGCTCGTTCTCATTTAAATGTTCACATTTCGTAACTTCCGTTACCGTTTGAAGTAAGACGTCCCTGACATTAGGATATGCTACATAGGTGCCAAACTGTTTTTTTTTGACGACTTAAAACTTTTCTGGCTTTAAACAAACGACAGTTTGGCACCTTATATGTGGCATATTCTAATGTCAGGAACGTCTTACTTCAACCGGTAACGGAAGTTACAAAATGTGAACATTAAGATGAGAACGAGCGATTATGTTCCATTCATTTTTCAAAGGCAAGTTTATGTGACGTACCTGGAGCGACTTGGCAGATGAAGTTCAACTTGATACCGCACATCCAATTCATCCACTTCCCTTTCCACAATAACGAGTAAGAAACGCAATTGCCGATGCCCTCCGGTTCTCCCGGACCCCACGAGTTGTAGTCACCAAGTGCGGAACCGTCCACCCACTCAAACCTTCCTTCTCTGCACTGACGGTGCAGGCCGAACAGGTAGCCGAACTGGTCACTCATGATCACGGGCGTATACAAGGAGGTCAGGAAGGCGTTGGTCTCAGCGTCTCGGGGCATGGCGAGGGTGCCACCGTCTTCACGACAGGCCGCGGCCGCATTGCTGGCGGTCTTACGTGTGGAGAAGGCCTTGTAGCAGATTCCGCGCCACATGGAGTAACCACCAGGACAAGGTCCTGTAAGAAAGCATAAGAAATATTGGAGTACAGGAATGTTCGCGCCGACTATCCACTGCTCATCTTCAATTAGAATCTGTATATAGATTTCTGTGTCTATTTACAGCTGATTCTACGGCACATGGTATAATTTTCGGGAAAGGTTGCTATAAGACAGATATTATTTTAAACAAGAGCTTTTAAAAAAAGCTGGCGTTTCGGCTACGTTTATAAGTGTGAATTGTCTTTTCCCTTTACTTGAAGTAAAATCTGCCAGAGGAAGTCACTCAAGGGCTGTTCAGTCTATAAGAAAAATTGTCATTTTGGGAAATGAGTACTGTTTTAATAGAGAAAGGCAGATTGGGGAAAGCAATTTTGAAGTCACTTAACTTAAGTGCTTTTGAAAAAGCTGGTCTTGGCCTACAACTTGTGCTTATTTGTAAAATGTATAATAGGCTCATTATAAAAGCTATCAATGTAATTATGTACATGGCACGCAATAAAACATAAAATTTGAAAAAGCACCATTGAATCATCAGCACTATGGTAATTAAGTGAAATAGAAGTTCATAACAGCTAAGGTTCTATCTAAAATGACTACCAAATGTCAAACAAATCAACAGCTACCTCATCCGTATTATTCTGGTTTCCGCATTTACAACATTTCTTCCTTATTTTCCTGGGTAATTTTGCTAAAATTCATGAAAATTCCCATAGTTTTGTGCCGAGGGGCGCCACTTTCCACGTCCGTGTTGTCTGAATCAAGGACATTATATAGGATAGGAAGGACTGAGCACACAGCCAGTCCCTATTCAAGAACCTTCGGTTCATGGTTGTAAAAATAATTGACACCTACATACTAATTACCCCCAGATTTGCATATATTCCAAGGGGCCACAAGCGTCCCACTATTGTAATACAAATTCAGATGGCTTGACCGGGCGATGAGGACTTCTTTTGGAGTGTTTTTCAAGCTGCAAGACGATCGTGAAGAAACGGAGGAGCTGGAAGTCCTAAAAAACGCACAAAACTAAATATAAAACTTCCTTGGTCTGGCGTAACCGAACTGTGGGGAGGGGAGATCTTTTTAACACTTACCTTGCGTCAAGCTAGAATACCGGCTAGAAAATTGAAGAAGAAAATATCACACTGGAGATTTGGGAATTCAAGACATACATGTATTTATTCTATATGTACAAGTATTTTAGTAAAAACAGAACCTTGGTTAAGCTTGGAGCGTGATTCACAAACAAATATTTGATGCGTAAACTTTAATTTATCCTCTACGTGGTATTTTCGGCAACGCTGTATCGTGGGACGTAGCTTTGGTGGTCATGGCTCTTCCACGGAAGTTTGCAATCTGCAAAATACAAAAAAAATCGGGAGTCGATCATCCTCTCGATATAAAGATTGGGAACCTACATACATGTTACCAGGCATGAAGATGTATACTGTGCACATTCCCCGTGTGGCGTTACGATCATATCACAAGAAATTCATTTCCTACGAATATTACACTGGAACAAAAATTGACCAAAACTCATGTGCCTAGAACATCAAAAGTTAGCCGAGAACAACAACAACAATATTCTTATAGGGACACCCAAGCCTGGTGCTTTCGGGCAAAAGCGTTATTTTTTTGGTTCAAAAGGTTAAGCAATTCTTATAGATACATCAAGTAGTGAATATTTTTCATATTTCTGAGACGAAAATATAGGTACGCATGGACAAAAATGCCTGTAAACTCACTCATCTTGGTCGCACGGCGCCCGATCACATATCAAAATGGCCGCCAACGTCTTCCCCGGATGATGGTGCCGTCTGCACACGTCACGTTTGCTTCCCATATAAGGAAATCCGCGGAAACTACAGGCATCTCGCCCGTCGTTCGGCCAGCATCGGAGAGCGTGACGTCACGATCGGGCGCATTTGCATGGCCTTCGCCGGGTTTCGGCGCGAACGCTCAAATCAGACGGCGGAGAACAAAGAAGCGCCGCCGGAGGGTGGAAACAATAGATCGCCGCAGGGCTTAGCGGGTCTGAACAATAGCGCCCAGCGGGGACTTTCTGTGTGCTCAGTCCTTCCTATATAATGTCCTTGTCTGAATGAAGTCGATACTGAACAATGGAGCATTTGCTACTGTAACAAAGAATCGCTGTTTTGCAAACAACATCAAGAGCCTCTGTTTACATCGGGGATAGAAGTTTAGTGGCGAGTGTTTTGCAAGAATCATCTTACCGCGCATAGGAGTCGCTGCACGGTATTTTCCATTACAATGAACAGAAAAATTCGAATGCCGGGTTTGGAATCTATGAAGTCCTGTTCATAAGACAAAGGCCTTGTATATATTAAATGAATATTTAAAAATAACAAATATAAAATATTTCTTTATTTATTAATGAAAAAAATGATATTCATAAATATGATATTGATAGATTAATATAATATCAATATATATTTTTGATATTCAATATCTAAAAAGAAAAAAAAAATCCATGCAAGGAGACGAACCCGGATCTTCTGGGTCCGAAGTGCTTCGCGTTGTCAGATCGGCCAAGCTGCGGTACGTAACTATTTACTCTGGACGTAATGCTATAACCTCACTATATGGTATCATTTATGCCGATTTTTGCTCGTTTTCTTGACGAAATCATTTTTTTTCTTCTGCAATCTTGTGGAATAGATGTAATATGGTCATTTTTCAGGATATCAAAGTCCGAAACCACAATGCAATGATATTTCCGAACAGTTGTAGCAGTTACATGTACATGCGGTCGCCGTCCTGTGTCACATGCAAATCTGGCGTGCCTGCCTTTTCCTGCTCTCTTGCCATATAAGGCAACGGCTATACAAGGATTTGAGAACGTATTGCCATAGTCTTATTGTGTGCGACACAGTGTTGAACCAAGCTTGAAGCATGCTTGAAGGTAAAAGCCAGGACATTGCGTTTCGGTGCGAAGGCACCGAAACGCAAAAAAGGACAATGGAAGAACCCAAATAATTTCCATTAAAGATATTGATGAATTTATGTGTAGTCGATGATTTCTATAATTGGAATATTTCATGTCATCTGTATCAATCCCGAAGTCTTTGTACCCCAACGGCCACACAGCTAAAACGAAAAAAAATACGAGAATTATGATTGAAGGTAAAGAAAATTAGAATGACAAAGAATTACGCAACAAGCTTTCGGCATGTGATGGAATGCGTGCCTCACCTTGATGTTCAGCCGGTCCGGGAGGGCTGGGACACTTGGACATCCCTGCTGGACCGGGCGGCCCGACGGGTCCCATCAGCCCTCGGGGTCCAACTGGACCTGGCGGCCCGACGGGTCCAATCAGCCCAACTGCTCCTGGCGGCCCGTCCTTTCCCATAGGACCAGCCAGCCCCATGGGCCCCTTTTCTCCAGGAGGACCAGGTGGCCCGGCAGACACAGGACCAGCCGGCCCCATGGGCCCCTTTTCTCCGGGAGGACCAGGAGGCCCGCCCGACACAGGACCAGCTGGTCCCATGGTGCCCTTTTCTCCCGGAGGTCCAGGAAACCCGGCAGACACAGGGCCAGCTGGTCCCATGGCGCCCTTTTCTCCCGGAGGTCCAGGTGGCCCGGCAGACACAGGGCCAGCTGGCCCCGTGGCTCCCTTTTCTCCCGGAGGTCCAGGTGGCCCGGCAGACACAGGACCAGCCGGCCCCATGGGCCCCTTTTCTCCGGGAGGACCAGGAGGCCCGCCCGACACAGGACCAGCTGGTCCCATGGTGCCCTTTTCTCCCGGAGGTCCAGGAAACCCGGCAGACACAGGGCCAGCTGGTCCCATGGCGCCCTTTTCTCCCGGAGGTCCAGGTGGCCCGGCAGACACAGGGCCAGCTGGCCCCGTGGCTCCCTTTTCTCCCGGAGGTCCAGGTGGCCCGGCAGACACAGGGCCAACGGGCCCCGTGGCTCCCTTTTCACCCGGAGGACCAGCTGGCCCCATGGCTCCCTTTTCTCCGGGAGGTCCAGGAGGCCCGGCAGACACAGGTCCAGCAGGCCCCATGGCTCCCTTTTTTCCCGGAGGACCTGCTGGCCCTGTGGCCCCCTTTTCTCCGGGAGGCCCGGCAGACACAGGACCAGCTGGCCCCATGGCTCCCTTCTCTCCCGGAGGTCCAGCTGGGCCCGTGACTACCTTTTCTTCCGGAGGCCCAGGAAGCCCGAACTCCCGAGTTTTGTCTTCTGAAATGATAGAATCAACCTTCCCAGTATATACACGGATACACACATGGACACACCAGAAACAAGGTCCTCCATATTTTCATTGGGGTGATAAATATCTGCGGTCCTTAGTTTGGAAAAAATTGCCAAAATGCAGCGTCCGTCACAAAAATTGAACCTGTATTACGTGTCTAGTCATCGGTCCTTCCAGAAAATTAGACAAGACACTTACAAACCTCACTTTTAATTCATCTATAACTTATTTTGATTATGCTGTTCATTAGCCACAAACAGTTACAAACGCTACAAAAAGCTTCTTGACGAAGGAAGTAAACCGTCACTCAGAAGTGACATTATCGTAAAGTACTAGTAAATAGTACGTACGCTCCAGCTCCTTGAAACGTGCTTGCACCTCCTCGAAAATAGTGAATCTGACTGTATCAACAACAACAAAAATCACGTCAAATTTCTGTATAATACTGTCTTGTCAACGGAATATTACAAGCATCACGTACGAAGTAAAGTTCAAGGGATAAAATAAAGCTGACCTGCAAAATAGGAGGCGAGAACAGCGATGACCACTACGACCACAGGGCTCGAGATCTGCCACAGCTTCCTGCATCGGCTGGCGCATTTCGCCCTATTTTGGGCGGATGCTTTTGAAGCATACGATATTTGGATATTGCTAATTTTTTTCATAAATCAACATTACTTTAAAGTTTTCATTTTTTGTAAAATGTACAGTGTCCGTTGCCATAGGTGCAAAAAGAATAATCAAGGAAATAATGCACAACACGTAACAACAGCTGCAGGTGCCCTAGATAGCTAAATCAACTAGAGTTCCACGAACACATTATCTTCGCCAAATAATCAAGGCTTATTGTGCAAACTTGATCATACACCATACCGTTTGAAAGTTATGATGGGGGTGGGGGGGGGGAGAATGAGTCCAGTCTAGATAGGGATAAAACTCATTTGGTGGTACAGGACTAGTATATGTGTATAGTGTGCTGATATATGTTATAACTGGTCATCAAAAAAAATTGAAAGTTATAATTAGATGGTACAGTCAATATATATGAATAGAATAAATCATTATTCCATATCATACACATTTTGTAAGACATAGTACATGTTACTTTTCCATACGGTGCTAGGTAATACCTAGCAGTGTAATCTCTGAGCAGAGGAGCTGGTCCGGCTGATTATTCACATGTTTTTAGGTGTTTTGTAAGGCTTTCTATTTTGTTCCCTTTCCGTTATGTCTCCAACCGTGGGTTTGACAAAAATGCAGAAACTGAACACTTAAAAAAAACGGACCCACACATCTGTTTGAATTGTAGTGAGACTGTCCCATTTGTTTATTTATGTACACCATCTGTTTATTTACACTTCTAGGCAAGGCCTTCTGCTGCGGTCCACCGAAAGTGCGAAATGGAACGAAATGGAACGAAATGGAACGAAATGGAACGAAATGGAACGAAATGGAACGAAATGGAACGAAATGGAACGAAATGGAACGAAATGGAACGAAATGGAACGAAATGGAACGAAATGGAACGAAATGGAAAAAAATATACAGTCAAACCTGGCCATAGCGGTCAATTTTTTGTCGGCCCCTAGGACTTTCCTCATTGATATAAGCATTAAGAATATGTCTATAGCGGTCACCTGTCCAATGTGGTCGCGGCCAGGCGATTTTGAGTCCGGCCGAAACGCCAACTACCGATTACGGTCACGGCGCGGCGCGTGGTCGGCGTACCTTTGTTTACAACAGCGGCCGTAACTCCGAGCCCACGCCTGGTTCACAATCTTTTTATTTTATTTTTTCAATTTTTTATTTCCGCGCTGCAGCTGCGCCAAGTGTGGACTTAACTAGGACTCTGTAAGTGTTTGAATGAAGAAAAAAAAGAATTTCGTATAGTTTAACTTGAACTATTTGTAGAATGGTGTCTTTGCATTTTTATATGGCTGTTTACACTCCTCCGTTCCACGGTACATCGCCATTTCTGAGCAGTCGGACTTGGCGAAATAACGGCCGCAGCTTTTTAATATAAGACTCGTTCGTGTATCTGGTGTGTTAAGTTCTTGAAAATATAATTATCCGGGCTGAATTTACGTTTTCCGCGGGTAAATAAAAGATCTAAATCAAATTTCCGCATTGTTCCAAGATGGCGTCGCAGCATGCAAACAAAGGTCATTAGAGTTCAGCGGACGATACCACTGTTATTTAGGTTAAATACGGTGAATATATTTTGTAATACCAAATCGCTGAGAGTAATTTCATTGTCAAAACCTTCAAAATGAATTGATTCAGATATGCAATGATGTAAAATCCAAATTATACTAAATTTATGAGAGAAATAAGCATAACGGATCCACTTTTTAATGAGTACCACCACTTACTATTGATAATGGTAGAAGCCAAACCCTAACTGTAACCAAATGAAACTCGCCACGATGTTTTGCTGAAAACCGGCCGAAAACTAACAATAAGTGGCAACTAAGGAACAAAACGACATATATTTCCTTTCAAATGTAACATTATGAAATGATATACCGGTTGATAGCGAAATATACGGAACGTCGTAGCATTCACAGTAGACGGGAACAGGGAGCAGTTTAAATACAGAAGCGTGTGGTACTGGTATTTCATTTCATAATGTTACATATGTTATCTTGTTTCATTTCGTTCCATTTCGTTCCATTTCGTTCCATTTCGTTCCATTTCGTTCCATTTCGTTCCATTTCGTTCCATTTCGTTCCATTTCGCACTTTCGGGGGACCCTTCTGCTGGCCTGTTTCGGCAACACTGTCACACGCCCCATTATGGACTGTAATGGATTTACAATTATCCTTACTAATTATGCAGATTAGCTCCTGTTATCTATAATTAGACATCCATTGTGTAAAGCACCATCTGAGCTCTCTACATACAAAACTTCACGACAATCTCTTCACCCCTTCTCAAGTTATACGTGTCCGAATATCAAAACAAAAACACCCACTGCAGTTCTAAACAAGCCGCTAGGGGGCCCAAACTTACAGAACTTACTTCTTGTGGCATGAACTATCTACCACACAAATATCATGACCATAGCACTTTCAGAAAATATGCCACTAAATTTTGAAGCTCCACTGCAGTACCTTAGGTACTCGCTAGAAGGCCCATTATCGAACTTGACCTTCCTTTCCGTAAACCCTACCCATCCACTAAATATCATACAGATCCATGAACAGCTTCTTGAGTTATGTTGTCCACAAGAATTACACATCCACACAAAGCCCGCTGCAGTACCGACGGAAAATGCCAGGAGAACCATTTTTGAACTTGATCTCTGTTTCTACAACATCTACACACCTGCAAAAAATCATGAAGATCCATCAACGGTTCCGTCACTTTTTTCGCCTGCATACAAATGCACAAAAATTAAAATTCCGCTGCAGTACTCTTGAAAAACGCAAGGTAAACCATTTTTGAACTTGACCTTCCTTTGCACAACCACTACACACCTACCAAAAATCATAAAGATTCATCAAAGGTTTCTTGAGTTATGCTCTTGACATACATACAGACCTACCAAACAGCTGGCTCAACCGAAAACATAATCTACCCCGAGTACTATAGTACTCGGCGAAGATAATTACATCTTGTTCGTGGCGTGTTGAGGTTTAACATTGCACAGACGGTATGTAAATGCAAATGAAGATAAGAACATGACGATGAAAGCGGATTTGAAAACGGTGTACCTGCTCTTGAGGCGTACGTATCGTCCATGGTACCTGAAGAAAAGTTGCACAAATTACCACGATTCATACATTCGGCGTGTTGAGACTTAAGATGGCGCCAACGGTATGCCTTATAACAGTCTTAAATGTACAATGCTCAGTCGACTTAAAAACCAAAGCGAGAACACTAGGCAAGATAAGAACAGGGTAATGTGAGCGGACTTGAAAACGTTTTACCTGGTCCGGAGGCGTACATAGGGTTGGGCACATTCGCAGTGGCGTCGGCACGTGCCTGGAAAGCAGTCTGAGGCTGCTGCATGGGTGTGGTGCCTGGATGAAAATGACAAATAATGTAACCATACAGGCATCAGTAGACATGCTGAAAAGAAAGAGACCGTGTAAAATGATACACAGCTCGTAACAAAATGCGTGTTGAAATTAAAGATGGCACCAACGAGATGCATTAAAACAGGTTTGTAAGTACAACATACGACTTTAAACAAAAGCTAAAACCTCAAAGATAACAACGCCCTAATTACACTTGAAAGGGTTTTACCTGATCCGGAGGCGTACATAGGGTTGGGTACATTCGCAGTGGCGTCGGCACGTGCCTGGAAAGCAGTCTGAGGCTCCTGCATGGGTGTGATGCCTAAAGGAAAGAAGCAAAAATATAACTATGCAGCCATCTATGGTAATCCGATGTAACAGCATATAATACTTAGATATTGCTAGATTTTTCCATAAATCAAGATTACTTTAAAGTATACCTTTGGGGTACAATGTACTCAATGTTCATTGCCATAAGTACAAAATAGAACATCATGGAACTAATGCACAGCCTTAGATAGGTAGATCACTGTCAGACCAGTGTATTCGGCACATCCTGTTCATTGCGTAATGGGATTTAAGATTACATAGACAAAGGAAGATAAAAACAGGACATCGAAAGCGGGTTCGAAAACGTTGTACCTGCTCTTGAGGCGCAAAAATTACTGCATAATTCATACAATATAAAGTATAAAACATGTAAATATTGCTACATTTTACGACATATCAACATCGGTTTTGTTAGAAATGACAAAGGTGTATATTCTGCCCGTTGACATTTGTAAAAGTTGGAAAGAGACCATTTACGGACATGATACAAGACTTCCAAGACACCGAATACTGTAAATTTTGTTGAAGGCGCGTTCAGGTTTAAGATGGAACCGACGGTATGCATTTAAACAGATTTCTAAGTACAATAATCGACTTATATCCAAAGCGAGAACAACAAAGCAAGATAAGCGGAATTGAAAACGTTTTACCTGATCCAGAGGCGTACATAGGGTTGGGTATCCTCGCAGCCATGTGAGCAAGTGCCCGCCAATCAGTCTGAGGCTCCTGTATGGGTGTGGTTCCTAATGGAACATAACAATATGTAACTATATAGTCATCTGTAGAAATCCTAGGGCGAGTAATCCGAGTGTCACAACGACAACAGAATTGAAAATGAATCAGCAAAACATGAAGCATAAACGACTGTAAGACTTAAAAGGGAATCGATATATACTATCAACAGCCATGAACTATCTTGTTAGCATAATCTTTTCATTTCAAATCTGTCTACATTTTGCAAAATATCGTTTGATAAAAGATGTTGATAAAGATTATATATCCTTGGCCGATAGCACTTATAGTTAATGTAGTAGTAGTCGGAGAAGTAGCAGTAATAGACTGGTTTATTCAATATTCAGTACGATAGAGAAGCATATTTAAATTTGTAGCCATTGGGCTGACTTGTATGGTTCAAACAAGAAATGAAAAGAATATTTTGAGAAAATCACAAAACATACCAGCACCTGTGTCACCAGGCTGGGACTGCTGCTGCCCTCCCGACATGATGCCACCTGTCAGGTTTCTGCACAGCAAAAACACGTCCTGCACCTGGCAATGCGCTTGTTGACTACCGAGTAGTCCCAGACTAAACGAAATATGAAGCCTTACATCACAACATCAGAATTCAAAGATGGAAGCAATTCTAGTAGGCAGGGTAACAAACACCGCCCACATCGAGACAAATCATGTGAACATGTCATCCGTTTTTTTCCATAGATATTGAAAAAAAGCTTTCGAAAACAGCCTAAAAGGCATATACTGCTAGCTTGGACATGTTGAAAAGACTTGCAGGGATTTTGAACCTCAAGAAAATACTTTTTCTCCAACATGATCGACATCATGTAGTGATTCTATGGTGCATTTCAAACATGTGCCTGTAGATGGCGCGCTCAAACGGGACGGGGCGACGTTCTTGGACTTCGTCTTCAATTTTGGAGTTGTCAGAATAAAGGTATGCTAGTAAAGATACTAAAGAAACTTGATGTTTTTTAAAACAACTTGTTAACTTTGCATTCGTATCTGATGAGTGTTGATAATGCAGACATTGTCTAACATAAGTGGACCAGCTGTAGCTGGTAGCGGCTGGCGACAGAACCCGGCAATAGTACGGCCAGTATTATTCAGACGATAAGATCATCAAGAACATTAATACTAATACTAATAGAAATAGTGAGGCCGCAACAAATTTTCATCAAAACACAAATTTATTATCCTCTAAGTCGTTTGCACAAGCATGCCAGTAACATTAGCTTGTATCTTTAGATAAGTTACATGCTTCTTACCAGACGATTTTTCTAAATACAGAGTTTGAATCTCATGATGATTACAAAATTCATCCAGCTTTGGATCCATTTAAACCTTTTCCCTGCTGCCTAACGTGGTAACCAATAAAAAATGGGGTGACAAATGCCTGCTTTAGTGTTTTCGGCCCATTGCTAAGAACCACTCATCAGTGCTCTAACAAATATTGCATGTTATAATAATAGATATAACATTTAGATACATATAGACTCTTTCAATAAGTTTCAATTTTGCATGACTTTTGGAACATGTGTATGTCAGCATACAAATACACAGATAAACAAAAAAAAAATAGTAAATGTTCTGTAGATTCAAAACTGAATCAAATTTTATCATTGAAGCTTAAATCCACGAATCACGCAATAGTATGACCTTAATTCATGTAAGTATGTATGTATAGATTGAATAATTAAATCTAAAACGTTTCTAAAAGAACTGATAGAAATAACTTTAAATGTACGCGGTTAAAGTAGAAAAACTTAACCAGATATGTATGACATATGCTTGAGTTCACATGAGGTCACCAGGCAACTTGACCATTTTGATAATAGATGAAAACAAGGTTTTGACACCCAAAATAAGACAATAGTTCCGATCTACAGCGTTTACTACAAGTTCCTTGTGGTGAAAAGTCCTTCGACGCGATTACTAAGTGTTTAGTAAGATGTCATACTCCTACTCTCTGTTGATAAGATTGCTACAAAAAGGCCGCATAATGCAGCCGGGTGATTAATGTTGTTCTGTGGTAGCTTCTCTCCCCGTAAACTGCCTTCTGGCGCCCGCTGACGGAACTGCAGCTCCCAGGTGTAGATGTGAGTTGTTTTACTGTTTTACAGTGGAGAACCGATGAGCAGTGGTGGCGGGAATCCGGCCTGCCGCTTATCCTCGTGCTGAAAAGATAAACAATACTTCTATCAGTAAGATTCGACTGATGTGTCTTAGCGAGTTTCACAGCAAAACAGCGATGATGATGAAATACGATTAAGTAAGTAAGTAAGTGAATGAGTAAGTGAATGAGTGAGTGAATAAATAAATAAGTAAGTGAGTGAGTGAGTGGGTCGAATGACTACTAACGCTGTTCCATGCAATTTGGATTCATTCACAACAAAAAAAGGTTCACATGATGTACCTGGAGCAACTTGGCAGATGAAGTAGTTCTTGTCGTTACATTCCCCGATGTACCATATGCCTTTTTGTAATGTGGAGTATAAAACACAAGGACCGACGCCATCCGCTTGTCCCGTAGCCCACGATTTGTAGTCACCACGTGCAGAACCGTCCACACACTCAAAGCTTCCCAGTTCTTTGCTCCCGGATGTGAATAGGGTGATCAGGAAGGCGTTGTTCTCGGCGCCGTGGGGCATGGCGAGGGTGCCGCCGTCTTTACCACAGGTCGCGGCCGCATCGCTGAAGGTCTTACGTTTGTGGAAGGCCTTGTAGCAGATTTCGCGGAACATTGTATAATCTTCAGGACAAGATCCTGAAAGAAAGATTTGCATTCGTACAGGAAATATTGAAAGGACCACAATTTCCGTATTGATTATCTATTGCTTGGCTTCCTTTTAGAGTTTCCAAATCAACATCATGGTGCATCATCTGTTTCTATTCTCGAAGACTTACTGTTGAACCCACACATAAAACAGAGCAACTCCAGCAAACTTATCAAACTATGCCAAGAAAGATCGTCCTTTGAATTAAAAAGAAATTGAGTTCATTCCAACTTGCCTGGCGTCTTGCTCATCTCGTGAAGACGCTGCTCCAGGACCGCAGTTCGGTTCCGCTCGTTGTCCAGGTCGCGTTTCAAAGCGTCAACAGTGGTGGACAGTTGGGATGTGTTGTTCAGGTCGCGCTTTAAGGCGTCAAATGTGATAGCCAGTTCCGATATTTTCTACAGAGCGTTCAGGAAGACAAATGTCAAAATAAACAAACAACAGAAGATGGTTCACAAAGCTTGATGTTTACTTAAGACAAGAGAAAGCATTGAATTGCTGTGTAAGATAAAAGAGTGGGGGATCCTTTAGACATTGTAATGTATACCTCCTTATTGATGAACGTCAGAGGGGCGAGTCCCACAGCCACCATGCTCAGCAGCACCGCAACCCCGGCGGCCATGCAGCTGCGGTGGGAGCGGATGAAGCTACAGAGAGCACGGCGGCCGCCTGCTGCACCCGGATACCCGCGGTCTGTGAGAAATATTTATTTGTTCTGGTCATGATTAGCTTTACGTGAACTTGGTGCCATTATTGAAAGGGCAGAACCGTTTAGCCGCTTTGGCAACTATGCATTTTCTCCTACTAAGCATCTAATACATCACTCACGATCTTTACTTCATGAAGATATTTTTGTGAAATATTTTCTGCATTCATTGTAATCCTCTTGACAGATCATCAGAATCAGTATAATATAATTGATGAATTTTGTTTAAAACATCAAGCCATTATATACTCCTTCAAAAAATATTTTGATAGCACGTACATGAAAACAATACATGTGTTGCCTTTTAGACTAAAGAGAAAAATTCTAAAAGACTTACCTACCTGCAGAAGTGTTCGTTGCGTAATGTTTCACCGCCTCGTCTTCTTCATACGTGTGTAACGGCGCTTGCCCTTCCTGTTGCTTGTCAGAAGCGCCGTTGCCATGGCGGACACGCCCGCGGGAGCCACCCCGATGGACAGGAGGGGGTTGGGGCGGCAGTGACTCTTTCCGCTCAGCTTGCTGGCGCCCCGCCCCACGTAAAGACGGCGGGAGATCCTCGTCCTTGATGGTATAGTACACTCTCTCGGCTTGTTCGTACGTGTCTGAAGACGTCCCCAGCCCTTCCTGACGCCCGTCAGAAGCGTCGCTGTGCTGATGGACAGCAGGTAGTCGGGGCAGCGGCCTGCCGGTTTGGCCGCCGCCCGGGCCCGAGGGAGGGGTCCGGACGGGCTGTGTTTGCTCAGACATTCGGACGGTGCTGGCAGGAAACAGGAGCACAGCCTGTGTGAATAACAGTGAAAGAGGCATGAATATAGAACATTATATCAAAATTAGTCTGGAAACACACATTTGCCTATATTTGTAAGACCTGGCTGCGCATGAGCTGACTTTATAAGAAAGAACTGAGGTTGCGAATGGCGTTGACATTTCTATTGTACTGGCGGGCAACGGTTGCACAGTGTATGAGACATGAATATAGAAAATTATATCATGATTAGCCTGAAAAAAAATTGCCTTCACATAAAAAAAGAATTGCCTGCGCATGAGGTGTTGTGAATGGTATGCTGTTTTTCTGCAATGGCAGACATATTATAGCGACAGAGGAATCCATCGGAGCTAAGAGGCACACATCAAGGTATGCAAGTCCCTAAGAACTCGTGATTTTGATTACAAAGTTTGATATTGCAGTCTCCTCTACCTCCTTAAAGATATTTCTTCATGAGGCCATGTTGATAATAGATATGAAAAAAATGTAGGTTAAATTGTGGATTTCTCAGAAGGGATGTGTGCTGGTAATAAAGATATTCAGTAAATGTGCTGTTTTTAACAAGCTGTCCACTTTTCACGTAATAAGCACTGGCCATGCAGACATTGCATAACATAAGTGGGCCAGGCAGCTGCAGCTGGTAGTGGCCATCTGCAGAACCTGGCAATAATACGAACATCGGTATTCAAGCGAACGAATTAAGGATAACAATAGAGATGCGTTGTTTGCGTTTGACTGAGTACAATGCATAATACACTGACACAATAAGAATACTAAAGGCACCACAAAGTTTCATCCAACCGAATGTCTTTATTAGCTTCTACGGCCGTTAACGTTTTACAAACCGGCTATAAAGATACAGATACAGAAACGTTTAGTATTCATCTGCAGAGCATTTTCCTCGTTAGATTACATACATACTTCTTATCCAAATGTTTGCATTCTTTTTCATGCATCTTCTCAACATCAGATCAGATTCAAAAGTTTCTTTATGATTGGAACCCACTACTACAAACCTTAGATAAATTACATGTTTCCTATCATAACATTTCTTCTACATAGCATGCAGATACTGTGGCCCGTATCAGATTCAAAGCCCACAATTGCCAAATAAAAACTCTTACGAATATCATCTACAAGCTCATTTTGATATGTTTGATATTTTTGATATATGTATAAGCTCCATTAGTTTCAGTTCTTTTAGGACTATCAAGGCTTTGAATTTGAAGCTCATTAGTATGAATCACACATTGCTCTAACCTTATGTACTGGTATGATTATTAAATCCATAAATTTTTAAAACAAACTACATTAAGCTTATCAATGCTTCATTTGATTCTCAGTCAATAGTAAATACGTCATAATTTCTACATTTTAACATTTCTCATTTCTCAATAACTTGAGCTGTACGGAATGAATATTCAAAGCCCAATACGAAAGCGATTACATGATGCAAATTGCCAGGTGTTTGAGTTTCATGCAGGTTAACGGGAAACTATTCGATTTTCACCTCAAAAAAGGCTTTTCCCACTCAAAATAAGATCAGCTAAATAGAGATTACTAATACTTCCTTAGGGTGCAAAACCCTTCGATGCGATGCAATCATCAAGGTGCTACAGTCATACTAATTTTGTTACTAAAGTGTCTTCAACAAGGCGGCTGAAATGCCCTTTGAACAATGTTTTCCTGTGTTAGATTCTTTGCCTGAAGCTCGTGATAACAGCGCAAATGGTCTCCTGGTACTCGTCGGTGGTACTGCAGCTGCCCAGTTGTAGCTGTGAGTTGTTTTACAGCGGATGGCAGAGAACCGCGGTGAACAGTGGAGGTGACATCCTGGTCTGCCGCTTATCCCCGTGCTGAACAGATAAACACTATCAGTATTTCTAATAATGTTTCTCAAATCGTTACCAATGGCGACTTAATGAGCGTAATCAGATTGAGCGTGCTGCAATATATCAATCCATATCCAAAAAAAGGCAGGTTCACATGACGTACCTGGAGCGACTTGCAGTTGGCAGATGAAGTTATTATGGAAACCACATCTATTGTTGAGCCAATTGCCTTTCGGGGACGGGGAGTAAACAACGCAATCACCACGGCTACTCGGTGCTCCCGGAGCCCAGGAGCTGTAGTCACCGAGTGCGGAACCGTCCACCCACTCAAAGTTGTCTTCAATGCGCTGCCGGTGCAGCCCGATCCAGAAGTGCCCATCGTCGCTCTCGGACCTGTACAAGGAGGCCAGGAAGGCGTCGGTCTCCGCGTCTCGGGGCATGGCGAGGGTAGCACCGTCTTGGCGACAGACCGCGGCCGCATCGCTGAAGGTCATGTCTGTGGTAAAGACCTTGTAGCAGATTCCATGCCACATAGTGTAATCACCTGGACAGGATGCTGTAAGGAAGATTTGCATTAACAGACATATTATTGAAAGGACCCAATTTCCGCACTGACTTTTTGTAGCTTTCTGTCGTCCATTGGAAATTAGATCAACTCCATGAGGACTCACTGAGTTAATATGATTTTTAATCATCTGTGCTTATCCTCGAAGACTTACAGACTTACAGTTGAATCCATACAGCAACATAAAAAGATGTCTCATCAATTTAAGTAAAGGAATGAACAGTAAAACAAACAAATTTCGGCACGTGATGAGATGTGTGCCTCACCTGCATGTTCAGTCGGCCCCGTAGAGCTTGGACACTTGGACATCCCTGTTGGACCGGGTGGCCCGACGGGTCCCATCAGCCCTCGTGGCCCAACTGGTCCAGGCGGCCCGTCCTTCCCCACAGGACCAGCTGGCCCCATGGCTCCCTTTTCTCCCGGAGGTCCGGCAGACACAGGACAAGCTGGCCCCATGGCCCCCTTTTTTCCTGGGGGCCCAAACCCGACAGACATAGGACCCCCTGGCCTTGTGGCCCCCTTCTCTCCCGGAGGTCCAGGTCGCCCGAAAGACACAATACCAGCTGGCCCCGTGGCCCCCTTTTCTCCCGGAGGCCCAGGAGGCCCGGCAGACACAGGACCAGCTGGCCCCATGACTCCCTTCTCTCCAGGAGGCCCAGGTGGCCCAGCAGACACAGGACCAGCTGGCCCCATGGTTCCCTTTTCTGCAGGAGGCCCAGGTGGCCCGGCAGACACAGGACCAGCTGGCCCCATGGTTCCCTTTTCTGCAGGAGGTCCAGGAGGCCCGGCAGACACAGGGCCAGCTGGCCCCATGACTCCCTTCTCTCCAGGAGGCCCAGGTGGCCCGGCAGACACAGGGTCAGCTGGCCCCATGGCCCCCTTTTCTGCAGGAGGCCCAGGTGGCCCGGCAGACACAGGACCAGCTGGCCCCATGGTTCCCTTTTCTGCAGGAGGTCCAGGAGGCCCGGCAGACACAGGGCCAGCTGGCCCCATGACTCCCTTCTCTCCAGGAGGCCCAGGTGGCCCGGCAGACACAGGGTCAGCTGGCCCCATGGCCCCCTTTTCTGCAGGAGGTCCAGGTGGCCCGGCAGACACAGGACCAGCTGGCCCCATGGTTCCCTTTTCTCCAGGAGGCCCAGGAGGCCCAGGTGGCCCGGGAGGCCCAGAGAGTCCCACCTTGTCTCCTAAATAGACAAATTCAGCCTTCCCATATAGGGCCTCATCCGCCCATGATATCACAAGAAATTCGCTAATTGCTTGGATAGACATTTTAAAACTACAGGTTCTTCCGATACCATACAGGTTCGAAATCATGCTTAGGACACAAATCTTCATAGATAGTTCAAAGTGCTTTTTCTGGGTTGGTTGAGGGGTGGCGTAGCTGTATATATTGCTGTACTTCCATTACTCTGTATATCACACTGTTAATCACATTACTTTGATCTAATTTTTTTTTTAATTCGCTGAATTTTTTCTTTGTCTAATCTTATATAGCTTTTCTGTTGACCTGTAATCATGTGAGTTATTGTAGTTGAGTGCTGCGCCACTATCTCAATGTCTTTGTGCATCGTGCTTCTAATTAATAAAAAAGAATTGAAAAATGCTGGAAAAAAACTAGACAATGTACCATATTTCAGAAGACAATCAGTCTACAGATTCCAACATCCCCTGTTGAATATAATGTTGATACTCTGTGATATTAGAACTACTTACGTTCCAGCTCCTGTACACGCGCTCGCAGCGTTTCAATCTCACTGGTGACAGAGAATTTGACTGCAATAACAAACAGGAAAATCACGATGGCTAAACAGTGCACAAGACAACAGGGACTTTCCAGTACTATCATATCGTCATATTCTTTTAATAGAAAGAAAGCTGACCTGCAAAATATGAAAATAGCACAGCGATGGCCACGACGAACACCGGGATCGAGATTTGCCACAGCTTCCTGCCTCTACCGACACATTCAGCCTTCTTGTCGGTGGTCGCGTCACGGGCTGCTGTTTAAGAGAAAATATCTTTCTCAGATTCTAAATCTTTCAAAGATGTTGAGTGAGGACAGTTACAATCACAGTGCGCCAAGTACGTAGTTATAGGAAAATTTGGCACTAGTTAATCAAATGTTAGCCAGTGTTCAAACAATCTCTGGCTGGCTGGGGTTGATTTGCCTTTTACCGGAGAAGGCGGGTAACCGTCGGGCCGTCCGCTAGGAGCGCGATTTAGTCAGGCTAAACAAAGGGGGAAAGTCTCAAGTTCGAAAACACCGTCGATGGGTATCACATTAAGTATGAACAGTCCCTTTAAAGTTTTATATAAACCCTCGGATCTGACTTAACCATATTTGACTATTCTACCCAGGTACCACATAATGTCACGAACTCAAAATACACTGAGGTCTGTAAAGTAGTCAGAACGCTTTCTTGAGACAAAGGCTGACTGCAAGGGCAAAAAAAACGTGGGGACTGAAAGAGTTTTACGAGAGAGAGAGAAAGAGAGTCAGTTTCTAACTCCGTCGATTTCCTTGAATGAGAACATACAGTCACAATGCGCCATGCATGAAGTCATATGAAAATTGGTCACAGAAAACCGTAGCCTCTGTTTACACAATCTCTCGCTGGTTGGGATATATTGGCCATAACAGGCAAGGCAAGAAAAATAGGGACTGAAAACGTTGTACCTGATGCTGAGGCGTACATAGGGTTGGGAATACGCGCAGCGGCGTCGGCACGTGCCCGGAAATCAGTCTGATGCTCCTGCATGGGTGGAGCCCTGCTGTCGGTGGCCGCGTCCCGGGCTGCTATTTGAAGGAGAATATACCTTTGTCAGTTTCTAATTCGTTCCATTAGTTTGATTACATACAATCACAATGCGTCATGAAGCCATATGGCCATTTGTCACTAGTTGAGAAAAGGGTAGCCTCTGTTTACACAACCTCTCGATTGTTGTAATATATTGGCCAAAACAGACAACGCAAGAAAAAATAGGGACTGAAAACATTGTACCTGATGCTGAAGCGTACATAGGGTTGGGTATGCGCGCAGCGGCGTCGGCACGTGCCTGGAAATCAGTCTGGCGCTGCTGCATGGGTGTGGCTCCTGGAGAAAAATACAGTCAGTCATTTGCGGAAAGGCTATCTGGGGTGGTTGAGCATATGTATATACATATGTGTATGAAACATGCTTACAAATAGCATACCCGATTATTTGAATAAATCACGGGAACGGGTGATAGGACAGAAAATGTGCTACCTGCGCGCGCGCTGGAGTCGTCCTCAGGACAGTTGGAATAAGTGTGATCCTCCTGCATGGGTGCGGTCTTAGGCTCCTGCCTTGCTGTGGCACCTAGCAAAATCAGAAAACTTACAGTCAAGTATTTGCGGGAATGTATATTCATGATTACAAATGTGATACCCGATTTTTTGTTTTTAATTATTCATCGCATTTTCACATGAACATGAACAAAAACAATATGCGAAGAACAGAAAAACATACTATAAGGAACATAAATACATAAATACCACGGATCCTTTCACATAAATGCATCAACATAATGTATAAGCGGAAAGGAAACTGAATACAAATCATGTATATCGAATTGGTACAAGGAAAATAAACATATAATGTAGAATTGAGAATGATACAAATAATACCCGATTATTAGAATGTATCAGAAAGCAAGACAGGACCGGGACTTAGAACTGAACACGTTTTACCTGCGCCTGAGTCGTACGCAGGGTTCGGCCCACTCGCAGTGGCGTACTCAAGCCAGTTGGAATAAGTGTGAGCCTCCTGCATGGCTGTGGTGCCTGGAGGCAAATCACAATTTGTTACACAAATGTCTGTGGATATTCTGCGGTGTTTAATACAAGTCTAACAGCAGGTGATCCGATTGTCAAAGGGGAAATCCACGGCACACCGCTGCTGACTCAACACCACACAACAGCCTCATGATGAGATATCAGAAATAACAAATCCTCGCAGTGCCCTCCTTCAACTCTGAGGCTTCTTAAATTTTCGTATTAAAATACTATTTCCAGCTATCAACATGAAAAGATGCACCCTTACCTGTGTCACCAGTCTGGGACTGCTGATGCCCTCCCGACATGATGCCACTTGTCAGGTTTCCGTACAGCAAAAACACGTCCTGCACCTGGCAAGGCGCTTGTTGACTACAGCGTAGCTCCAGACGCAAAGTAACATTTAGAGCCTTACATCACGAAATTAAAAGCCAAAGATAAAAGCAATACACAGTGAGTGGGTAGTAAACATCTCACACATCGAGACAAATTATCTGAACACGTCATCAGCTTGGATGTTGCGAACGAAAACAGCCTACAAAGGCATTTTTACTTATTTGTCGGGTAGAAAATTATTGAAGTCATTCCAACAAACACCTGTCGGAGAAAAACATGCTTTTGTAGAAAGGACCCTTCATAGTCAGATTAACAAATGAAAAGATTACTTCATAGTAAAAAACTATTCAGCAGATTTGTTGTTGTTGTCTAAGAGACTTTTTGCACTTTATATACGCATCCATTTGAGAAAAAATATTTTTCTAGAAAGGTTCCATACTGTTTTATAACTAGCACACATCACCACTTTGCCTTTATGCTTATAATTGCTTCATTTAGTGACAATGAATAAATACCACTGTGCAGAGTATCTGTGTGGACTGGAAGAAAATTGAATGCTAAATTGTAGATTTGTCAGAATGAATGTGTTCTGGTAAATAATGTCAATAAATGTGTTGGTTTCTTTTTTAAATATATTCAATAGATGTACTGGGTTGTTTTTAACAAGCTGTTAACTTTGTCCGTACTGGCGATATAGACATTGGATGGCTACCGGCAGAACCTGGCAATACTACGCAAAATTAATAATAACTACAGAGAGGCATTGCTTATGTTTGAACGAGTACAATGCATGGCACACTCACACAATAAGAAAAGTAAAGGCACAAAAACATTCAGCCAAACAAATTTCTTTATTAGCTTCTACGGCCTTTTTTCTCAAAAATCTGTCACTGGCCTTACTCTGCATCTAGAGAACATCTTGCTCGTTGTGACCAATAGAGAATTAATGGGGCCGGGGTGACTAATGCCTGCTTTAGTGTTTTCAGCTCATTGCTAAGAATATGTATATATATATTCATTCTCTTTCAAAAAAAGTTTTAATTTTGCATTACTTTTTGAACATGTGTTGTCAGCGTACACAAACAGATAAAGAAAAAAAAAGTAAATGTTCTGTACATTGAAAACTGAATCAAATCTTATCATTGAAGATCAAATCCACGAATCACGCATTGATATGATCATATTGCATGCATGTATGTATGTATGTATAGATTGAATCGTTAAATCTAAAAAGTTTCTAAAAGAAATGATAGAAATAATTATACGCCACATGTTTGTTGGTCAATATTCAATACATCAAAAATCATCTAGCAATGTCTGTTTCGGTCCTAATCATGTTAGAGATCCATAAATCATTTCACGACTCTTCCTACACCATGAAGGGAACACCATGTAACAGATACAACATCAACATCCAAATCACATTGTAGGAGGCAAGAACATGGCCATCCCGAATCACGGGGTGTCGGCTGCAAAACTTGTCACTTGTAAAAGAACGCTATCATTCCTCAATTACTTTAATTCTCCGTGATTAAGGCAGAGAAACTTAACCAGGTACATGACAGGTGCTTGAGATGGCCTGGGGTCACCAGGCAACTAAGTCTTTTTGCTTGACTTAAAGCAAGCTTTTGTCACCCAAAGTATGACAACAATAGTTCCAATCTACAGTGATCACTACAAGTTCCTTGCGTTGAAAAACCTTTCTGCGTGATTACTAAGTGTTTATGAAGGCGTACTTCCTGCTACTAAAATTGCTACAAGGCGGCACAATGCAGCCCTTTGATTGATTTTGTTCTGTGTTAGATTCTCCCCCCTGAAAACATATAGAAACTGCCTACTGGCACCCGCTGACGGAACTGCAGCTGCCCAGTTGTAGCTGTGAGTTGTTTTACAGTGGATGGCAGAGAACCGATGAACAGTGATGGCGGGAATCCGGCCTGAGGCTTATCCTCGTGCTGAAAAGATAAACAAAACTTACTTATAATAAGTATAATAAGATTCCATATTTGTATCTTTTTGCAAGTGTTACAGTACAACAGCGATGATGACTTAATGCTCAGAAAAGGATTGAGTGAGTGAATGAATGAATGAATGAATGAATGAATGAATGAGTGATGAGTGAGTGAGTGAGTGAGTGAATGAGTGAATGAGAGACTGCTGAATGAGAGCAGGTAAGTGGGTAACGACTTAAGCTTTTCTATGTCGTTTGGAGTCATTTCCAGAAAAAGACAGGTTCACATCACGTACCTGGAGCGACTTGGCAGATGAAGTAGGAAAGGCTCTCACACCATGCGTTGTACCACTGGCCTTTCTTCTCCAATGGGGAGTATGCAACGCAGGCAACAGGGCCATTCGGTTCTCTCGGAGCCCATGGCTTGTAGCCACCAAGTGCAGAACCGTCCACCCACTCAAACAACCCCCGCTGACGGCGCAGGCCGATCCACCAGGGCCGAATGGCGTTCCCGGACTTGTACAAGGACATCAGGAAGGCGTTGGTCTCAGCGTCCCGGGGTATGGCGAGGGTGCCGCCGTCTTCACCACAGGCCGCGGCCGCATCGCTGAAGATCTTCTCTGTGGTAAAGAGCTTGAAGCAGATTCCGTGGAACATGGTGTAACCACCGGGACAAGATGCTGTAAGAAATGTTTGCATTAACAGAAGAAAGATTGGAAGGATCCAAATTCCGCATTGAATATTTGTTGCTTACTATTGTCCCTTGGAAATTAGATCTCCCGCCTTGCTAACTCAGTGCTTATATTAATTAATATCATTTGGCATCATCAGTTCATCCCAAAGACTTACAGGTTTATTGTATATTGAATCCACACGTAAAATGACATGGTTTAAAAAAAACAAACATATCAAAATATGTCACAGAAATGAAATGTGAAACAAACAGCTTTCAGCACTGATTGAATGTGTGCCTCACCTGCATGTTCAGCCGGTCCGGTAGGTTTTGGACACTCGGACATTCCTGTTGGACCGGGCGGCCCGAAGGATCCCATCAGCCCTCGGCGCCCGTCCTTCCCCACTGGACCAGCTGGCCTCATGGCTCCCTTTTCTCCCGGGGGTCCGACAGACACAGGTCCAGCTGGCCCCATGGCTCCCTTTTCTCCCGGGGGTCCGGCAGACACAGGACCAGCTGGCCCCGTGGCCCCCTTCTCTCCCGGAGGCCCAGATGGCCCGACAGACACAGGACCAGCTGGCCCCGTGGCTCCCTTTTCTCCCGGAGGTCCAGGTGGCCCAGCAGACACAGGGCCAGCTGGCCCCATTGCCCCCTTTTCTCCCGGGGGCCCAGGAGGCCCGGCAGACGCAGAGCCAGCTGGCCCCGTGGCCCCCTTTTCTCCTGGGGGCCCAGGAGGCCCAACAGACACAGGACCAGCTGGCCCCGTGGCTCCCTTTTCTCCGGGAGGACCAGGAGGCCCGGCAGACACAGGTCCAGCTGGCCCCGTGGCCCCCTTTTCTCCCGGAGGCCCAGGAGGCCCGGCAGACACAGGTCCAGCTGGCCCCGTGGCTCCCTTTTCTCCCGGAGGCCTAGGAGGCCCGACAGACACAGGACCAGCTGGCCCCATGGCTCCCTTTTCTCCCGGAGGCCCAGGAGGCCCGACAGACACAGGACCAGCCGGCCCCATGACCCCATTTTCTCCAGGAGGTCCAGGTGGCCCTGATGAAGTACAACTACAGTTACAAACTCTATCAGAAAAAGCATGACCACAATTCAAAAGCAGTAAAAGAGAGAGTTCTCGCTTTAGATCAACGCGTTTTGACGTCTTTCCAACTTACCTGGCATCTTACTCATCTCTTGAAGACGCTGCTCCAGGGCATCAGTTCGGTTCAGCTCGTCGTACAGCTCACGTTTCAAGGCGTCAAATGAGATGGTCAGTCCTGATATTTCCTGAAGACCGTTCAGGATGCAACACATTGAAATAAAACAAACTTCAGGAGACGGTTCACAAATCTTGATATTTACGAGAAGAAATGAAAATGCTGACTAAGAAAAAATAATGGATGGAATTATTTGAGACCGTCATAGTGTTTACCTCCTTATTGATGAAGAGCGTCAGAGGGGCGAGTCCCACAGCGACCATGCTCAGCAGCACGGCAACGCCGGCGGCCATGCAGCTGCGGTTTGAAAGAATGAAGCTACAGAGGACATGCATATGGCGGCCGCTTGCTGCATCCGAATACGCACGGTCTGTGGAAATATTAGTTATTCGGTTCTGGTCATGATTAAAGTTCATTTAAATCTCGTATCAACATAATGGCATTATTGAATGAGGAGAAACTTTCAGCCGCTTCGACAGCAATTCACTTTTTCGCCGAAGTAAGAACATTAACCTGCCCTGCACAGCGGAAAAGTGATGAAAATGTGTAGATAACATTTCAAGTTAGAAAATGTTCAGTCTATGCATGACGTACAACATGACTGATGAATAAAACGGGTGGAAATATCAACTACTAAGCATTTAATACAAGCTCAGACAAGAAAAAGAAATGACCATGCCTGAAATCACTGGAGCTGTCACCCAGTATTAAGGTGATCAAAAATGTGTTTTCCCCCAGAAATGTAATAGTCATTGCCACCAAGTACTTCCTCCCAAGATAGCTTTCTTTAAACAACAATTGCAGCTGTTTACTTAATGAACTTATCTTTTTCAATATTTTCTGTCTTTACAATAATCTTATAATAAGTCTTAGCAGACCATAAGAACCAATCTAAGTAATGGATTGTATCGAAAATAATAAGTCTTTATTTCCTTTGTTTTCTCAGAAATATTTTGATTGCACATTCAGTAAAAAAATCCATGCAGCGCCGTGAAGACTAAAAAGGGAAACTACAAAGAGTCAACTACGTAGCTACCTGCAGACGCGTCACGTTTCACCGCCTCGTCTTCTTCATACGTGTGTGAAGACGTTTCTTGGTCTTCTTGTCGCCTGTCAGAGGCGACGTTGCCATGGCGGACACGCCCATGAGAACCACCCTGATGGACAGGAGGGGATTGTGTTGGTGGTGACTCCTTCCGCTTACCTTGCTGCCGCCCCGCCCCACGTAAATACGGCGGTAGATCCTCGTCCTTGATTGTATAATACACTCTCTCGGCGTGTTCGTAGGTGTCTGAAGACGAGTCTTGCCCTCCCCGCTGATTGTCAGAGGCGCCGTTACCACTCCCAGGGGAACCACTCTCATGGACAGCAGGAAATCGGGGCAGCGGCCTGCGGGTTTGGCCGCCGCCCGGGCCCGTGGGAGGGTTCCGGGCAGGTTGTGTTTGCTCGGACATTTGGACGCAGGCAAGAGGAGCACAGTCTGTGAGGATATCTGTGAATGAGACATGAATATAGAACATTATGTCATAATGAGTCTGAAAATACACGTTTTATTTGTATGAATTTTTATTGACTTCTTGATTTCAGTATTTGCAAACCAAATAATAAGTAGTCTCGAGATGTAAGAACACCTAGGCTCTATGACGTTTTAGGAGTGGCAGTTTGTTTTTCTACCAGCGGTAGACAAATTTCAGGGACAAAGAAGTCAATCTAATCTAGAAAGTACACATACGTATGAGAATTCTTAATGTATATTACTGGGTGTTTACAGACATTGCATTCTTATCGTACTTTGTATTGTATTATTTTTTCGCATGAGTTCATCATATCTTGACATTCACGGGCATCTTGCTGGGCTGCGCCTAATTGCGGCTAACTGCGTCTTGTTTTAATATTTCAAAATGATACCCAAGTGGCAAAATGGCGAATAGTGTCTAAACATGGAGTTAAGTCACTGGAAACACTGCGGCATAAAAAAAAGGTATCCTGTATCTGATTTGATACGAAACTGAAAATGTAATATTCCGGGTGCTGATATTCTGTTTGTAGAGGTCATCTATCTTACGTCACACGTTCAAACACCCTAACACCGGCGTCACAATTCATGCGAGCGTCGGCCGAATTTGTAGATCGCCCGAAGCTCGACGAATTTCAAATTCGCCCGAGCGTCGACCGTATATTCAAATCTTGGGTGACGTCCGTCGAACACTAAAAATCCCCCCATGAGATGGTACCCACAACGAAATATCAGCACCCGGAATATTACATTTTGTAATATTCCGGGTGCTGATATTTCGTTTGTAGAGGTCATGTATCTTACGTCGCACGTCAGTGTGACTGCAAAGAAGAAAAAATGTCGAAAAGTCGCAAATTTGCCACAATTAGGCGCACTTAGCCGGGGCCGAAAAACAGTCTGAAGTGCATGAGTGGTGTCTCGAGAGAATTAAACTGTTTTGAAAATTTCATCATTCTAACGTCCTAAATTTAAGACCCTTGCTGCCAGAATCTGGCGGGACCGGGGGAGAGTTTCTCCGGCAGCCCAGGCAGTTATGCCCGACGACCAAGGTTATCGCTCGGGGGAGTTTCAGGCGGGCCGGCTAACAACTAAGTGTCCTGAAAAAAAACTCCCCCCCCCCCCGGCGGCCGGATTCTAGAAGGGCCTGGCATAGAATTTCTTCGGCAGCCCAGGCAGTTATGCCCCACAACCTAGGTTAGCAATCCGGGGGAGTTTCAGGCCAACGTGGGCGGATAACAGCTACTTGGCATTTCCCCCGGAATACCAATCTAGATCGGCGGGCATAACTGTCTCGGCGGCCGAACAAATTCTCTGCCAGAGTCTGGCACCCAGGGTAAATTCTCATCAGGACGCTGTTAAATCTACTCCGGCGGGCTTAACTGTCTTGGCGGCCGAAGAAACTCTCTACCCGTCCCGCGAGAGTCTGGCACCCAGGATAGAAAATTACTAACATGTGATTGGATTGTAAAAAAATTCAGTCGAAAAATTGGAAACAGGCTTTAGTAAAAATTCCACCCATTCAGCACCAAATATTGTAATTTTCCACCAAACATCGTCATTACATAAACCTTTTTTCCCCAACAATCTCGATGCCCCGCCCGATGCTACTTGGAGAAGGTAGAAAATAGCTGAAAAGCGTTTTGCATCAGATAAAGCTGTAGTTGACTCTGTGCCTTGCTACATGTGACAAATATAATGACAACGCAAGAGATACTTAAACAAAAAGGAGCATACACTTACCCGATACGTTGCCACTTGTCAGGTTTCTACACAGAAAAACACGCCCTAACTCAGCCACGACTCTTGTTGACAAGCGTAGCCCGAAAACCAATCTGGTATAAAGACCAACATCACGATATTAGAACCAAGGTTGAAAGCAAACCACGTTGGTTTGCAAATTAACACCACGCACACCGAGACAAATGATATCAGCATGTAATTTGTTTGGTTGCTGAATATTGAAAACTAGTCATCATCGCCAGCCTACAAACTTACGGCATTTTCAGTTGTTTATCAGATAATATACAGTGCTATCATTCGTCAATAAGCAAAATAAACTTGTTTATTTGATTGTTTGTTCCATTGTCTGTTCTATTTTTCAATCATGGGGACGCTTTGATATGTTTTCAACTGGCCTCTCGAATGAAATGGAGAAACGTTTTCAAGTTCTAGTTATCATTCGTTGTTACCGTCGCCAATATTCAGGTAGAGTGCGTAGCTTTATTTGTGTGGTTTCGGTTTCAAATCATGGCTTGAGAAGCTGTGGTTGTCTCTGACAGCCTTTTCCACATTTCCCTTCCCACAGGTTTCGGTCCCTTGCGTTTGTTACGTTTGATTTTTAACTTCCAGATTTAAGAATCAAGTGCACGCAACAAAATCATGGAGACGTGACAAGCTCCCATCAAAACACGACTTCTTTATTAGCTTCCATAACCTCTTGTTCACATCGTTCCTCAACTTCACATTCCATGAGGAAATCAGCCTGCTTTTTGCTGTACATTAGAGGCCTTCACATATTCCTCCCCTCTTATATGGATTGTTCCATGTCTGAAACATCGTTCAGGCCGAATCGCTGCAGCCGTTGCCATGACTCATGTAGGAAAATACTTTGATGATTCACATGTGCCGAGCTGCTCTTTATTCATGAGCATCCCCACTCTAGATATTGCCAATTTCAGTACAAAAATAGCCAAGTATATTACTATCTTGACAATTGATTAATGACGTCATTCTACAATAATTTTTGTATTAAGTGGCATTTTATCTGTTAGCGGAAGTAAGCAGATAGGGAGACCCATTTATGGTAGGTAGAGTTCCACGTGGTAGAATTCCTTTATCACCTTCATTCATCTTCATTTTCAATCCATTAAAAAACACGATGTAGGCTCACATACCTGGAGTTATTTGGCAGAGGAAGGGAAGCTTGAGGTCACATTCCCTGTTCTTCCACCTAAGCGTGCCATACCAGTTTGCTTCGTAATAAGCGCAGTCACCATGGCCATCCGGTTTTCTCTGACGCCACGGCTTGTAGTCACCAAGTGCAGAACCGTCCAACCACTCAAAGCGTCCTCCTTTGTGCTGACGGCGCAGGCCGATCCAGCTGTGGCATTTGTGGCTGTCGAACCTGCACAAGAAGGTCAGGAACGCGCTGGTGTCAGAATCTCGGGGCATGGCGAGAGTCCCACCGTCTTCACGACAGACCGCGGCCGCTTCGCTGAAGATCTTCTGTCTATTAACGACCTTGAAGCAGATTCCACGCCACATGGTGTAACCACCGGGACAGGATGCTGTAAGAAAGATTTGCATTAACAGAAGAAAAATTGGAAGGATACACAATAAGCAATGACTATTTGTTGCTTATTGTCGTCCATTAGAAATAATATCTCCCTGCTTGCGGACTCCCTGATTTTTTGCGTTTATCATCTGCGTTTATCCTAGAAGCCTAACTGACTTACTGTTAAATCCAAAAGACACACCTGGGAAAAAATCATACCTGCATGTTCAGCCGGTCCCGTAGGGCTTGGACACTCGGACATCCCTGATGGACCTGGCCCGACGGGTCCCATCAGCCCTCGGGGCCCAACTGGTCCGGGCGGCCCGTCCTTTCCCACAGGGCCAGCTGGCCCCGTGGCCCCCTTTTTTCCCGGAGGCCCAGAAGGCCCGGCAGACACAGGTCCAGCTGGCCCCGTGGCCCCCTTTTTTCCCGGAGGCCCAGAAGACCCGGCAGACACATGTCCAGCTGGTCCCATGGCCCCCTTTTCTCCAGGAAGCCCTGGTGGCCCGACAGACACGGCGCCAGCTGGTCCCATGGCTCCCTTTTCTCCCGCAGGTCCGGGAGGCCCAGGAAGCCCGAAAGCCTCAGCTTTGTCTTCTGAAATGATAGAATCAACCTTCCCAGGAGATGTAGACATACCATCTGTTGCTAACCTGTCCAAAGCGTCATTTCATAGATGACCTAAGAACCAGGCACATTTCTAGTAAGAGTTCGAAGATGTTGAAGAGCAAGCTGCTAGGGGACACAAACATACACCACTTCTTCCTTATATAAAATCTGCCACTATAATATCAAGTCAAACACTGTTACAAACGCTACAAAATTCAAGCTTCTTGGCAAAGGTTTGAGTTTTATTTAGATCCACAATTTGCCTCATAAGGGGCTATTCTTCCTGTGGTCTACACATTCATATTTACACATTACAATTAAAACATACAAGGGCATACACATTGACTGTAGAGGAGAAAAAACATACTATTAGTCCCTTAAAAGCAATAATTTCAGTCTAATTATTTGCTAGTTGCTGCCGGTGTTGTTACACAACTGAGACATTCTGTACAGAAAGCGTCTTTTCTGAGAGTTGGATTTTGGTTTCGGAAGTCTGATTGTGTTTGTCTTGGTTGAGCGTGTTTGGTAGTTGTGGATCTCTGACTGAAACGTGATCTTGTCGTGCAGGACCCTTGGGTAAAAAGTAATAAACCGGAACTCAGAACATGATTTTGCACTAGTCCACAGATTGCAAGATCTACTGGCATGAAGTCTGCCTTATCAAAGTAAATGGTACTTACGCTCCAGCTCCTGGAAACGTTCTTGCACCTCCTCGAAAATAGTGAATCTGACTGTATAAAAAAAAAAAGTTGCTAATTTCTGTATGATACTGTCTTTTCAACAGAATGCTTCACGAATTACGTAAATAGTCAAGTTCATCATGTGACAGAATTACAAAATGAACCTGACCTGCGAAATAGGAGGATAGAACAGCGATGACCACTATAACCAAAGGGCTCGAGATTTGCCACAGCTTCCTGCATCGGCTGGCGCATTTCGTCTTATTTTGGGCGGCTGCTTTTGAAGCATATGATATTTAGATATTGATAGATTTTCCCATATATTAACATTACCATAAAGTTTTCTTTGGTGGTAAAGTGTACTCAATGTCCTTTACCATTAGTACAAAATTGAACATCAAGGAAACAATGCAGAGCACGTCACAACAGGTGCCTTAGATAGATAAATCACTTGTGTACTTCACTAATGGAAGTCTTTTTACCAATAAACCAACAATAAACCACTGCACCTCTTGTTCATGGCGTGTCGAGGTTTAAAATTGCATTGACGGTATGCAAAGATAGATTATAATGACATCAAAAACGAATTTGATGATTTTGAAAACGTCGAACCTGCCCTTGAGACGTACGTAACGTCCATGGTACCTGAAGAAAAATTGCAAAAAAGACTTACCACATGATTTATACAATACAACAATACAAAGTATAAAACGTCTCAGTGTTGATGCATTTTACAACATATCAATATTGCCTAAAGGTTTTGTTTACAAAAAAAAAATTTCCGTTGACTTTGTAGAATATAGAAAGAGACAATTTCAAAAACAAATGATAAACAACTTCTAACAATGACCCTCAAAGGTAAAGGAATACATCAATTCCCGGTGTCCAAACTTCGAAGACCAATGTATACTGTGGATCTTGTTAACGGTGTCTTGAGATTTTTAAAAGATGATGGCCCTGACAGTATGCATTAAAACAGGTTTGTAAGAACAGCAGTGAACTTAAAAAGTGAGAACCACAAAGCAAGATAAGAACAGGACGCTGTAAGCGGACTTGAAAACGTTTTACCTGGTCCGGTGGCGTACGTAGGGTTGGGTACATTCGCAGCGGCGTCGGCACGTGCCTGGAAAGCAGTCTGAGGCTGCTGCATGGGTGTGGTGCCTGGCAAAATGACAAGACGTATCTTTCTGCAAACCAACCTTAGAATGGTCAAGCCGTTTAACTTTTAAGTCGACCAACAGACATGATGAGTATCAACAATGACTACAAATTACAAAATGCGTCAATAGTGCAATATCATCATCATCACAAAACAAGAACGACAATTAACCAAACGTTTTGTCCGTTGACGTGTGTAGAATATGGAAAGAAACCTTTAGAAATAATACACAAGTTGCAACGACTGTGCCTCAGAATAACGGGCACACATCAATTCTCTGTGCCATTGAAACCTAACAGACACCAGTGTATACTGTATATCTTGTTGATAGCGGCGACGGCATGCATTTAAACAGGTTTGTAAGAAAAACAGTCAACTTAAAACGTGAGAACCCAAGTGAGCACCACAAAGGAAGATAAGAACAGGACGTTTTACCTGGTCTGGAGGCGTACATAGGGTTGGGTATACGCGCAGCGGCGTCGGCACGTGCCTGGAAATCAGTCTGAGGCTGCTGCATGGGTGTGGTGCCTACAGGAAAATAGCAAAAAAATAACAGTAGTGCTGTCATCTGTAGAAATCCAAGTGAACAGGTAAACCGAGTGTCACATTGACAACGACAACAAAATTCAAACGAATCAGTGAAACACAAAGCATGAAAGACCGTAAGACTAATAGAATACGATATGTACTAGTAACAGCCATTAACCATCTTGTTGATGAAATTTCTTCATTCTAAATTTGTCTACATTTTGCGTATCGTTTTATGAACGATTTTGATAGCATTTGTCCTATGTCATCTGTAGTTACTGTAGTAAACGTTGTAGAAGTAGTAATAGTAGACTGGTTTATTCAGTATTCAGTACGATAGAGAAGCATGTTTGTAGCCATTGAGCTGATTTGTACGGTTCGAACAAGAAAGAAAGACTATCTCAAGAAAAAATCACAAAACATACCAGCACCTGAGTCAACAGTCTGGGACTGCTGCTGCCCTCCCGACATGATGCCACAGGTTTCAGCACAGCAAAAAAAACACGTCCTGCACCTGGCAAGTCGCTTGTTGTCTACCGAGTAGTCCCAGACTCAAAGAAATATGAAGCCTTACATCACAACATCAGAAACCAAAGATGGAAGCAATTCATGATGTAACCTGGGTAACAATCACCGCCCACATCGAGACAAATCATGTGAATACATGATAGGTTTGGTCGATAAATATTGAATAGGAGTTGTCATTAACAGCCTGCAAAGGCATATACTGCGTGTTTGGACATGTCAGAAAGACCTGCAGGGATTTTCAGGCATAAGAAATGTACTGTAGCCAGTGCAGTCAAACCTGGTTGGGAAACCAACTGGCACAGGCAACCACCTCCAGTCACCAGCCACATTAAAACTGTCCCGTCCAATTTTACAAACCCTGTTCTGGGCAACCACCTGTCCTCAGTAACTATTCTCCTCGGTCCCTTGAGTAGTTGCTGAATCCAGGTTTGACTGTACATTATTTTCCCAACATGATTAAACCAACCATCTCTAGTCGTCAGTTAGTGCTTCTACGGTGCAGTTCACACATCGGCCTATAGGTGGCGCGCTCAAACAGGGGGTGTCCTGACAACGTTGTTGGACGTAGTCATCCACTCGAAAAGTAGGTCCAAGAAAACAAGACAGAAAGACGAATAGTAGCACACAGCACTGGCGGATTAAAACACTTAAGCTCAAGCCCAGTTTGAGATAATCAAGCCCGTTGAAATTCCGTTAGATCTGAAAAACAGCCGCGAAGACAAAATGTAGTGCGGTAGGGAACGCCGCGCAACTTAGTTGCCTTTTTGTATCCATCCGCGAGCGGTGGAACAGGAATAGTGCGGGCATTGACCTTGAGAATTAAGGAAATGAAGTCCTGAATGTCTTAAATAACGACAACTTAGCAACAAAAGCGACATTGAAGACATCATGCAAAATACAGGAGTGCATTTCTGTCAGTTTTTAACATTAAACCAACATAACTGCGGTATTCTTCTGTCAAATATAGTAACGCAACGCCAAGACCATTCCTCCCGCAGTCCGCCTGTGGTCAGCTGGGTTGCTATGGAGACGGTGTCCTGACAACATCACAGACGACATTTCCAGTCCACAGAAAGTAGACGCGCAAAAAAGGTGAGGACTAATTTTGCATATTTCTACGATTGATTTTTGATTAAGCCGGAAATCATCACACCGAGTTGTAGCTGACATGTTGTAGAAACGATAGTGAGAGTGTCGTGATGTTTGGAAACGTTTGTTTTGAACATTTGACGGGAGTTTGTGAGCTGTGCAGAACTGGACCAGGGGAGGGTTCCAGTATGTTTATGCAGGGGAGATCTCAAACTTGTTCCGCGGTCCTAGTGTTCAAAATGTGCCGTTTGGAAACTGTAAACGGCCAGAAATAAGTTCAGCAAGGCTGGATTCATGGTAGGATGAAGCACTTGACACCGTGTTAAAGTTTTGGCAGTGAAAATAATGTGTTTTATTGTTTAGTTGGTGTTACAAATACACGGATGGGGGTGGGTTATTGTTCGGTCTTCTAAAACAAGTTTACAAAATTTAAGGTCAAACTTTATCTTAACGCTTGGTTATATAACAGTTAAGTCTCAGGAAAATGTTAAAACCAACGTGGGATCGTTGATTGTTGCCCTGAAAATCCGGCTTTACTCTGTACCGTTAGAAATCCCATACTTTTGCCGTGCTTGTGTGCAACTTTGTTGTTGTTTTGTTTGTTTTGATGTGCGGTGGGGAGGGGGGCGTTGCCGTGGAGCAAAACAATGAACTTATTTCAACCTTGTTATTGTTGACTTTCTACTCGGTGAACAGTCAAATTTCACATGTCTTTCAAGGAACATAACTTTCTTCTCATTTGTATTTCTACCGTGTAGATATGTAAGATATTTAATTGGTTAGATAGTCCAGATTTGTAGAGTAGACTGTATAGTGTTGAGACTTTCTGTTGATTTGTTTACGAAGTCAAAATGTTCCAGCAAAGGTAGGTCCGTCCTTTTGCTGACGTTTCGTCCGGTGAAATGATGGTTTTTTACCGAAGGTTTTCTATAATTATATTGTGAGGTTTGTTGAACATTGATAATTATCGTAAATATCTTGTTAGGTTTAAATTATTCTGATTAATTGTCCTTAGTACTTTGTACATGTGGAAGACGTTTGCTGAAAATTTTTTGTTCAAACCCTCAATATCTCCTCTAATGTCCTTTTTATAGAATATGGATATAATTCCTGTTTATCTTGTGAGTTTTTGGTTAAATTCCAGCTGAGAAAATTACCGACATGTATGTTATGGTCCCTTTTGTGGGCTGTTTGGTTTCCTATATTCTAGATAAGATCAAGACAATGTTTGCTATGTGATAAAGATAATTATTTTAGGCATACAGTCAACTTTGACAGCACTCTTGTCACCCTACAGTGTACTTGGTCTCACAATCAGCCTTTTGAACCTGTTGAAGTTCAGTTGTATCATGCATTGTTTTATATTGTATGATGCTATGAATTGCCTAAGTGTCTTATATTGTATCATGCGTTGTTTTATATTGTATCATGCTTTGCATTGCCTTAGTGTCTTATTGTCGTATTCAGTGTAATTGTAATGTTGAGTGGTCCGCAAAATAAGCTTGCCTGTCCAGAAGTTCAAGCCTTGCAGTAAATGCCATATGGCCCGCGGCCCCCTGGTTAGGGGCCAGAGCGGGGAATCTATGCCCAATTTTTTCCTGATTTAGGAACTTATATGTTTTCTAAAATTTATGTCAATTTTTGGAACCAAAGCGCCGTATGGCCCGTGGACCCCCGGTTAGGGGCCAGACTGCAACCTATGCCAGATTTTTTCCTGATTTAGGAACTTTGTATTCTAAAAGGCTCTTGGTCAATTTTTGTAACAGAAGCGCCGTATGGCCCGTGGCCCCCTGGTTAGGGGTCACAGCAAGGAACCTATGCCCGATTTCCCAGTTTTAGGAACTTACATATTTTCTCAAATCTAAGTTAATTTTTGTAACAGAAGCACGGTATAGCCCGCGGTTCCCTGGTTAGGGGCCAGAGCGAGGAACCTATGCCGGATTTTACTCTCGTTTACTTTGATTGCTTTCTTCAAGCCTCTTGACAATGGACAGGTTTGACTGTACGTCTGTACATGTACATCATAGTCAAACCTTTGGTGTTACTTTTATTTTACAGTCAAGAATGTCTGAACTGAGAGAGAGGAGCAGGAAGCATGATGGGGAGAGAGGAGACAACACCACCGTGAGTACCATTTCTTCTCTTCAGCACAGAACTAACACTGGTGGTACAGTGGTCAGCATGCCTGCTGCCAGACCTGAAGGTTGAGGGTTTGAATCCCGGCTGTTGAAAGGGCTGAAGGCCTGCGTATGGGCTGTTGTTGTAAGCCATTGGCCACAGTTTTGGTACTTGTTTTAAAAGAAAGGAGTTTGTTTGAACCTTTGTTTATTCATGATAAGCTCAAATCGGTACACAGGCAGCTTTTCATCGAGTACATATATATTGGGTATCATAAATTGTAGTGGTATTTTCTCTGTTGACACCACTTGGAATAAAGCTTGTCACTTGTAACAGCTGCCTTCATCAGGGTGTAATGACTCTGCTTACTGCTAGGTGGCGCTGCACCAAACATGACTGAGTCTGTATCTTGGCTTGGTTTGAGACTTGTGTAGACTTCCTGAACCAAATGGCATCTAAATAAATCCAATGTACTGATGGTTTCTATGTTTCTTCCAGCCCCCCATCATCGCGAATGTTTCTGACTACCAGGTAGGTACATCTCCCAGAAATCCTGTCAGACCTAGTATTCTGTCAGAAAACTTGCCGACTCTTGATGAAAAGTCACAAACTAAACCCTCTCCAGACCTGTCCAAGGTGCTGATCAGTTTAACCCCTCTTTAACCCTCCCCATACCAACTTAACAGTAGAATCTAGCCTGACCCAGTAGCCATTTTTCTTGTGTATACTGTAACATTAGCTGCTGATTTTTACACTTAGAGACTGGGCTGTAAGTTGATTGTCCGGTACAGTTTGTTCACTCTCCGAGTACCTGCAGTTCCCTGTACTTAGGATATTTCGAGTTTCTTTTTACACACCCAGGGTTCTCACCTGCTGACATTTCGGTGTCTGTCAGACACCTTCTTCAGAGCTTCTGACTGGAGTACTGCTTCTCGCCGCTATAAGTAGCCGATGTAGGTGGCGCTTTTGCGGTGACAACGCAATCCGAAACGTGGCTGAGCTACTTATAGCAGCAAGAAGCAGAACTCCAGTCAGAAGCTCTGCAGAAGGTGTCTGACAGACACCGAAATGTCAGCAGGTGAGATTCCTGGGTGTCTAAATAAAAAAAAACTCCAAATATTCTATGTTCCCTGTACTGTACCAGTATTTGTGAAGTATTTTTTAACTTTAACATGTTTTCAATGTTTCTGCTTAGGAAAATCAGAGTATTGCAATGATTGTAACATTTTTCTGATCATAGTAATGTTATTCTGTTATGAGAATCTGTTATTGTTTATTTACGTTATATTTAAATGATATCGTTAATTTCTGTTGACTTTATTTCATAGTTTCTGATGCTTAACTTGTTTTTTGTACTTCTTCAGGCAGAGCAGAAGGCCACATCAACAAGCCTAGAGAAAGAGTAAGCCAGCTTAGCTAGATAGAACTAAATTAGTCAGCAAAGGGGCCAGTTTAGCTAGATAGAACTAGATTAGTCAGCAAAGGGGCCAGTTTAGCTAGATAGAACTAGATTAGTCAGCACAGGGACCAGTTTAGCTAGATAGAACTAAATCAGTCAGCATAGGGGCCAGCTTGGCTAGAGAGAGCTAAATTAGTCAGCAATGGGGCCAGTTTAGCTAGATAGAACTAAATTAGTCAGCAAAGGGGCCAGCTTAGCTAGAGAGAGCTAAATTAGTCAGCAAAGGAGCCAGCTTAGCTTGATAGAACTTAATTAGTCAGCAAAGGGGCCGGTTTAGCTAGATAGAACTAAATTAGTCAGCATAGGGACCAGTTTAGCTAGATAGAACTAGATTAGTCAGCAAAGGGGCCAGTTTAACTAGACAGAACTAAATTAGTCAGCAAAGGGGCCAGCTTAGCTAGATAGAACTAAATTAGTCAGTAATGGGGCCAGTTTAGCTAGATAGAACTAAATTAGTCAGCATAGGGACCAGTTTAGCTAGATAGAACTAGATTAGTCAGCGAAGAGATCAGTTTAGCTAGACAGAACTAAATTAGTCAGCAAAGGGGCCAGTTTAGCTAGAAACAACTGAATTAGATGGCATAGGGACCAGTTTAGCTAGATAGAACTAAATTACCTGTAGTCAGCATAGGGACCAGTTTAGCTAGATAGAACTAAATTAGTTGGCTTATGATTTGAAGAGGATTCTACATGACGTCAACTGACAAGAGACAGTGGGGTCGTCTCAAGGGTCACTCAACTGTTCATGCGCTCCTGAGCTTAGTGGACAGTCTCTGAAGAGGCACCATCTGCACCATAGTGGCTACGGACCTTTCAAAAGCCTTCGACAGAGTGGATCACAACACAGTCATCTTAAAACTGCTGAACAAGGGCCTGAGGAGAGAGTTGATTCCATGGATCTGTGATTTTATTTCCGATAGTAAGCAGTGTGTTCGGTATCGTCGATCGCTCTCCTCCTGGGAATACTAATGTCATGCGGCGTTGCTCAAGGAACGTTACTCGGTCCCATCCTGTTCTTGACTCTTATTGATGACGCTGCAAGTAACACCTGCATTCTGACATGGAAATACGTGGACGACATGAACCTGCTTGAGTCAAGGGCACTCCACCAGCCCTCCACCCTTCAGCATGAGCTGGACGAGCTACAAGAATGGACTGCAAGTAACCACATGTTGTTGAACAGAACCAAATGCCTCAACATGCATGTGACTTTCTGAAAAAAAACACCACCACCCCCGCCACTTCAGATTTGTGAAACGCCCTTGGTCGTTGTTCCCTCATTGAAAATTCTCTTGACTTTGTATGCAAAACGATCTCCGTTTGGACCAACAAGTCAGTTATATGTTATGTCCAGCAGCGAGGAAGCTTTATTTCCTCAAACGGCTAAAGAAGTTCGCCCTGTCTACAGCTGACCTGACAACGATTTACACGGGCTATGTCAGGCGCATTCTTGAGTATGCGGTTCCTGCTTGGTCACCAGGACTGACACAAGCCCAAGCTGAAAAACTGGAAAGAATTCAGAAGCGGGCGTGCCGTATCATTTTAGGGAACTCTAACAAAGACTACCTTCGTGCACTGCAATGCCTTGGACTGGTAACTCTTGCAGAGAGAAGGGAGCAGCTCTGCCTCAAGTTTGCTAGGACATTGCTAGACTCTGAGTACAGAGACTGGCTGCCACTGACCAGGCTTCAGGTTTCAGGCTGCGTTACTAGAAACAGCAAGAAACTGAACTGCCCAAAGCAAGAACAAACAGATACAGCAATTCCCCCATCCCATACATGTGCAACTTGCTCAATGAGTTTGGATAGTAATTCTTATCATGAGCAGCTAGCCGCTACCATTAATATTGTTGTCAACACTCCTCTGTTTTAAGTCAATGCAGGAGAAAATGAAGTGCAATTTACGTATACATATCATTTTATCTAAGTTATGTGGAATATATGCTTGTGTTATTTATTCCGTGTAAGGAAAAACGTGGAACAATCTTAAAAGTATTAATCAAGACTACAAAATGTGCGATATTGTGAGTCGCAAAAGCTTTTACCTTGTTATCATTTGTACATTAAATGTTATTCAGTGATCTCACTGCGAAGTTCAATAAATAAATCTTGAATCTTGAATCTTAGGGACCAGTTAAGAGAGAGTTAGACTCAGCATAGTCAGCATAGAAACCAGTTTAGCTAGATAGAGTTAGACTTATTATATTCAGCATAGGGACCAGTTTAGCTAGATAGAGTTAGACTCAGTATAGTCAGCATAGGGACCAATTTAGCTAGATAGAGCTGGACTCAGTATAGTCAGCATAGGGACCAGTTTAGCTAGATAGAGTTAGACTTAATCAGCATAGGAACCAGTTTAGCTAGATAGAGTTAGACTCAGTATAGTCAGCATAGGGACCAGTTTAGCTAGATAGAGCTGGACTCAGTATAGTCAGCATAGGGACCAGTTTAGCTAGATAGAGTTAGACTTAATCAGCATAGGAACCAGTTTAGCTAGATAGAGTTAGACTCAGTATAGTCAGCATAGGGACCAGTTTAGCTAGATAGAGCTGGACTCAGTATAGTCAGCATAGGGACCAGTTTAGCTAGATAGAGTTAGACTTAATCAGCATAGGAACCAGTTTAGCTAGATAGAGTTAGACTTATTATATCCAGCACAGGGACCAGTTTAGCTAGATAGAGTTAGACTCAGTATAGTCAGCATAGGGGCCAGTTTAGCTAGATAGAGCTGGACTCAGTATAGTCAGCATAGGGACCAGTTTAGCTAGATAGAGTTAGACTTATAATATCCAGCATAGGGACAATGTACCAGTTTAGCTAGATAGAGTTAGACTTATTATATCCAGCACAGGGACCAGTTTAGCTAGATAGAGTTAGACTCAGTATAGTCAGCATAGGGGCCAGTTTAGCTAGATAGAGCTGGACTCAGTATAGTCAGCATAGGGACCAGTTTAGCTAGATAGAGTTAGACTTAATCAGCATAGGAACCAGTTTAGCTAGATAGAGTTAGACTCAGTATAGTCAGCATAGGGACCAGTTTAGCTAGATAGAGCTGGACTCAGTATAGTCAGCATAGGGACCAGTTAAGCTAGATAGAGTTAGACTTAATCAGCATAGGAACCAGTTTAGCTAGATAGAGTTAGACTTATTATATATTATATCCAGCATAGAGACCATGTACCAGTTTAGCTAGATAGAGTTAGACTTATTATATCCAGCACAGGGACCAGTTTAGCTAGATAGAGTAAGACTCAGTATAGTCAGCATAGGGGCCAGTTTAGCTAGATAGAGCTGGACTCAGTATAGTCAGCATAGGGACCAGTTTAGCTAGATAGAGTTAGACTTAATCAGCATAGGAACCAGTTTAGCTAGATAGAGTTAGACTCAGTATAGTCAGCATAGGGACCAGTTTAGCTAGATAGAGCTGGACTCAGTATAGTCAGCATAGGGACCAGTTTAGCTAGATAGAGTTAGACTTAATCAGCATAGGAACCAGTTTAGCTAGATAGAGTTAGACTCAGTATAGTCAGCATAGGGACCAGTTTAGCTAGATAGAGCTGGACTCAGTATAGTCAGCATAGGGACCAGTTTAGCTAGATAGAGTTAGACTTAATCAGCATAGGAACCAGTTTAGCTAGATAGAGTTAGACTTATTATATCCAGCACAGGGACCAGTTTAGCTAGATAGAGTTAGACTCAGTATAGTCAGCATAGGGGCCAGTTTAGCTAGATAGAGCTGGACTCAGTATAGTCAGCATAGGGACCAGTTTAGCTAGATAGAGTTAGACTTATAATATCCAGCATAGGGACAATGTACCAGTTTAGCTAGATAGAGTTAGACTTATTATATCCAGCACAGGGACCAGTTTAGCTAGATAGAGTTAGACTCAGTATAGTCAGCATAGGGGCCAGTTTAGCTAGATAGAGCTGGACTCAGTATAGTCAGCATAGGGACCAGTTTAGCTAGATAGAGTTAGACTTAATCAGCATAGGAACCAGTTTAGCTAGATAGAGTTAGACTCAGTATAGTCAGCATAGGGACCAGTTTAGCTAGATAGAGCTGGACTCAGTATAGTCAGCATAGGGACCAGTTAAGCTAGATAGAGTTAGACTTAATCAGCATAGGAACCAGTTTAGCTAGATAGAGTTAGACTTATTATATATTATATCCAGCATAGAGACCATGTACCAGTTTAGCTAGATAGAGTTAGACTTATTATATCCAGCACAGGGACCAGTTTAGCTAGATAGAGTAAGACTCAGTATAGTCAGCATAGGGGCCAGTTTAGCTAGATAGAGCTGGACTCAGTATAGTCAGCATAGGGACCAGTTTAGCTAGATAGAGTTAGACTTAATCAGCATAGGAACCAGTTTAGCTAGATAGAGTTAGACTCAGTATAGTCAGCATAGGGACCAGTTTAGCTAGATAGAGCTGGACTCAGTATAGTCAGCATAGGGACCAGTTAAGCTAGATAGAGTTAGACTTAATCAGCATAGGAACCAGTTTAGCTAGATAGAGTTAGACTTATTATATATTATATCCAGCATAGAGACCATGTACCAGTTTAGCTAGATAGAGTTAGACTTATTATATCCAGCACAGGGACCAGTTTAGCTAGATAGAGTTAGACTCAGTATAGTCAGCATTGAGACCAGTTTAGCTGGATAGAGCTGGACTCAGTATAGTCAGCATAGGGACCAGTTTAGCTAGATAGAGTTAGACTTAATCAGCATAGAAACCAGTTTAGCTAGATAGAGTTAGACTTATTATATTCAGCATAGGGACCAGTTTAGCTAGATAGAGTTAGACTTATTATATTCAGCATAGAAACCAGTTTAGCTAGATAGAGTTAGACTTATTATATTCAGCATAGGGATCAGTTTAGCTAGATAGAGTTAGACTTATTATATCCAGCACAGGGACCAGTTTAGCTAGATAGAGCTGGACTCAGTATAGTCAGCATAGGGATCAGTTTAGCTAGATAGAGCTGGACTCAGTATAGTCAGCATAGGGACCAGTAAAGCTAGATAGAGTTGGAATCAGTATAGTCAGCATAGGGACCAGTTTAGCTAGATAGAGTTAGACTTAATCAGCATAGGAACCAGTTTAGCTAGATACAGTTGGACTCAGTATAGTCATCATAGGGACCAGTTTAGCTAGATAGAGCTGGACTCAGTATAGTCAGCATAGGGACCAGTTTAGCTAGATAGAGTTGGAATCAGTATAGTCAGCATAGGGACCAGTTTAGCTAGATAGAGTTAGACTTAATCAGCATAGGAACCAGTTTAGCTAGATAGAGCTGGACTCAGTATAGTCAGCATAGGGACCAGTTTAGCTAGATAGAGCTGGACTCAGTATAGTCAGCATAGGGACCAGTAAAGCTAGATAGAGTTGGAATCAGTATAGTCAGCATAGGGACCAGTTTAGCTAGATAGAGTTAGACTTAATCAGCATAGGAACCAGTTTAGCTAGATACAGCTGGACTCAGTATAGTCATCATAGGGACCAGTTTAGCTAGATAGAGCTGGACTCAGTATGGTCAGCATAGGGACCAGTTTAGCTAGATAGAGTTAGACTTAATCAGCATAGGAACCAGTTTAGCTAGATAGAGCTGGACTCAGTATAGTCATCATAGGAACCAGTTTAGCTGGATAGATCTGGACTCAGTATAGTCAGCATAGGAACCAGTTTAGCTAGATAGAGCTGGACTCAGTATAGTCAGCATAGGGACCAGTTTAGCTAGATAGAGTTAGACTTAATCAGCATAGGAACCAGTTTAGCTAGATAGAGCTGGACTCAGTATAGTCAGCATAGGGATTAGTTTAGCTAGATAGAGCTGGACTCAGAACAGTCAGCATAGGGACCAGTTTAGCTAGATAGGTAACACACACCTGCCCCTGGTGCTGAACACCATCCACACAGAGGTGAGCACACATGTCCTTGGTGCTGAAAAAATCCACACACAGGTAAACATTCCTGTCCCTGGTGCTGAACACCATCCACTCACAAACACGGCTGTCATTGGTGTTGAACAAAATCCACATACAGGTAAACACACCTGTCCCTGGTGCTGAACACCATCCACTCACAAAAACACCTGTCCCTGGTGCTGAACACCATCCACACACAAATACACCTGTCCTTGGTGCTGTACACCATCCACACACAGGTAAACACACCTATCCTTGGTACTGAACACCATCCAGACGCGGAGAACACGCGGAGATGGGCGCCCGGCCTCGCACGGTTGCAGTCAGATATGCAAAGACTAGGTGTAACAGACCGTTCGGTGTAATATGACCAGCTGCTGCCGCGCCGCGTGCCTGCGAAGCTGGTGTGTTACGCCTGATGGCGGTTATACCGGCTATATAGATACAGATACAGATACAGATCCACACACAGGTAAACACACCTGTCCCTGGTGCTAAAAAACATCCACACACAGGTAAACAAACCTGTCCTTGGTACTGAACACCATCCACACACAGGTAAACACACCTGTCCCTAGTGCTAAAAAACATCCACACACAGGTAAACAAACCTGTCCCTGGTACTGAACACCATCCACTCACAAAAAAAACCTGTCATTGGTGCTCAACCATGCCCCCGCTTACGTTTGAATGGTGCGCCATCCTCAGTGGAGCTATACGGTACCCCTCTGGCCTACGTTCCCTCGGCCACATACTTGGGTTTTCAAATTACTCCCAACCTTTCTGATGACGATTCAATTCGAAAAATAAATAGACAACTCTACGTTAAAGCTAATTCTCTCTCACGCAAATTTTCCCTATGCTCACCAGAGGTGAAGCGCATCCTTTTTATATCTTAGTGCTCTGCTATGTACTGCGCACAACTGTGGACCAACCACAGTGCAGGTGCAATGCAGAGACTCCGAGTGGCTTACCATGACGCTTTTAAGATGATAATGTCTCAACCTAGGAGTACTAGTAACTCTTTACTTTTCTCGAGCTGTCGGGTCGATACCTTCGACGCCAGGCGGCGTAAGGTTGCACACTCATTTGTGACGCGTATCCTTTTTTTGCATCTGGTAACAGTATAATCCAACTGTTATGTTACTCTGAAGTTTTTTCTCTGAGCCGGCACTGGACCTACTATTGTCGACTAGTCTTATCGCCATCTCGCTTCGACTCTACTTAATGCAATATTTTTGTCGTTGTTGTTATATGTAGATGTCTGTAAATTGTATCTGTTTTTTTTAATATGGGCCTTCGGCCTGAGTCAAAGAATAAATGAATAAATAAATAAATGAACAAGATCCGAACACAGGTAAAGACACCTGTCCCTGGTGCTGAAAAACATCCACTCACAAACACACCTGTCATTGGTGCTGAACAACATCCAAACACAGGTAAACACACCTGTCATTGGTGCTGAACAACATCCAAACACAGGTAAAGACACCTGTCATTGGTGCTGAACACCATCCACACACAGGTAAACACACCTGTCATTGGTGCTGAACAACATCCAAACACAGGTAAACACACCTGTCATTGGTGCTGAACAACATCCAAACACAGGTAAAGACACCTGTCATTGGTGCTGAACACCATCCACACACAGGTAAACACACCTGTCCCTGGTGCTGAACACCATACACACAGGTAAACACACCTGTCCCTAGTGCTGAACACCATCCGCACACAGGTAAACACACCTGTCCCTGGTGCTGAACACCATACACACAGGTAAACACACCTGTCCCTAGTGCTGAACACCATCCACACACAGGTAATCACACCTGTCCCTGGTGCTGAACACCATCCACACATAGGTAAACACACCTGTCCTTTGTGCTGAACACCATCCACACACAGTTAAACACTCCTGTCCCTGGTGCTGAACAACATCCACTCACAAACACACCTGTCATTGGTGCTGAACACCGTCCACACACCAGTAAACACATCTGTCCCTGATGCTAAACACCATCCACACACAGGTAAACACACCTGTCCCTGGTGCTGAACACCATACACACAGGTAAACACACCTGTCCCTAGTGCTGAACACCATCCACACACAGGTAAACACACCTGTCCCTGGTGCTGAACACCATACACACAGGTAAACACACCTGTCCCTAGTGCTGAACACCATCCACACACAGGTAATCACACCTGTCCCTGGTGCTGAACACCATCCACACATAGGTAAACACACCTGTCCCTGGTGCTGAACATCATCCACACACAGGCAAACAAACCTGTCCTTCGTTCTGAACACCATTCACACACAGGTAAACACACCTGTCCTTGGTGCTGAACACCATTCACACACAGGTAAACACACCTGTCCTTGGTGCTGAACACCACCCATACACAGTTAAACACTCCTGTCCCTGGTGCTGAACAACATCCACTCACAAACACACCTGTCATTGGTGCTGAACACCGTCCACACACCAGTAAACACATCTGTCCCTGATGCTAAACACCATCCACACACAGGTAAACACACTGCTAAACTAAACACCTTCCACACATAGGTAAACATATCTGTCGCCAGTATTTTGCTGTATCCAATCAACAAATTTTTTGTTGCCCTGCAGTACCCTAGATGTCCATCAGGAGGGGCACCTCACGGTAGAAGACATCTTGAAGACGTAAGGTTTACATAGAAAAGTCAACTCCAGTTATGATAAAGAAAATCGGCTCATTTAATGTCGTTGTATCAGTTTTAGAGAAAGTGTTGCCACAGACAACATAATCAAACTTAATTAAGTTAATTAAAGTATTATAGACTGACTTTGAAGCTCAATCTGCATCAAACACAACGTAAAATTGTTCCGTAGCTCCACAGTTTGGAGAGTATGTACTCTCTATATAGTAGGATCTATCACAGTTAAGTTTTGTTTGAAATTAGGTTAGTTTGTTTGTTTGTTTGTTTGTTTGTTTGTTTGTATGTTTGTTTCATAATCACAAACCCTGTAAACCATCTCTAGGTGTAGCACACCAGCTTTGCACACTAACTGTTTCTGTCTCGGCCTTAGCACTCGGGGATTCGGTCAGACTTTCTTGAGGCATTGTTCAGTATTGGATTTTCAGCACATTTCAGATGAAGACAGAGTTTGATTGTGATGTTTGTGTTTCTCACAGCGCTGATGATGAGGATGGGGATGAGGAAGAAGATGAAATTGATAGGTGAGTAAGACACTCACTGATACCAAAGTACTTTTTGTATGCTTTAATCATATCTAATATAACATGATTTCTGTATGACGCTTTCACCTGTATGGTTTAGAAATATTTCATTATTCCTTTCTTTTTTGTTTCTTGAAACTCCAACAGAATGATTAGAGAGGTGGAGGAGGAGTTAGCCAGGTGAGGGAATTCAAGTCCTATCAGAAGACTAGATGGCGTCGTGTGGCGCAACTGTAGAGCGCGCGGCTGTCAAACAATGGGACCCGGGTTCTATCCCGGGTTATGCCCAGAGACATGTCCGAACTTGCACCCCGACGTTGTGCCCTTGGGAAAGGCACATAACACGACTTTCCTCACTTCACCCAGGTGTAAATGAGTACCTAACTCATCTAGGGTTAGGGACGTCCCTCGGATAGGACGTTAAATGGAGGTCCCGTGTTTGGGGAGAGCCGCACCCCGCGCACGTAAAAGAAACCACCGCACCTTTCGAAAAAGAGTAGGGGCATGCCCCGGTGTGCGATGGTCCAAAACTTAACAGTCTGGTTTGGGTTGACATCTTGAAAAGATGATAGTCACCTGTTATGTCAAACCTTCCACAAGTGTGGTAAATCAAAATAGATAAAGACTAGGGGTTTCTGAACATCCTTTCTTGCTGTATGCTGTGAACCTACTTTTAGTCTGCATTACTGCATGGTTCTAAATACTTCGTCCATCGAAGATATTGTGCAACCTTTTTTCTGAAGGTTTTTATTATTGATTCTAACTTTTTGATACGGCCTTTTTACCCATATGGGCTTAGGAAATTATAATTAAGCCCTTGATTTGTATAGTTATGGTAAAACCTTATGCTTTTCAAACTTTGTGAAATTTTCTTGCTGCATGATGCACAAGTGGCCCATATTTGACTCTCTACCTGCCTGTTATACAGTGTAACCTCATTGAAATAAACTGCTTCTGTCTGTAGTAGTACTAGTTGATAAAAACGTCACACAATCTCACCAACGCTGTCTGACTTCCCTGCAGCGTGAGACAACGCACGGACAATCTGACCAGGAGAGAGGAGACAAGGCGGCAAGAGAGAGAGGAGGCAAGGCGGCAAGAGAGAGAGGATGCAAAGAGGAAAGAGAAGGAGGCTCACGAGAAGAGGAAAGAGAGAGAGGAGGCAAGGCGGCAAGAGAGAGAGGAGGCGAAGAGGAAGGAGAAGGAGGCTCAGAAGAAGCGGAAAGAGAGAGAGGATGCAAAGAGGATGGAGAACGAGGAGGCAAGGCGGCAAGAGAGAGAGGAGGCGAAGAGGAAGGAGAAGGAGGCTCAGGAGAAGCGGAAAGAGAGAGAGGAGGCAAGGCGTCAAGAGAGAGAGGAGGCAAAGAGGAAGGAGAAGGAGGCTCAGAAGAAGAGGAAAGAGAAAGAGGAGGCAAGGCGGCAAGAGAGAGAGGAGGCAAAGAGGAAGGAGAAGGAGGCTCAGAAGAAGAGGAAAGAGAGAGAGGAGGCAAGGCGGCAAGAGAGAGAGGAGGCGAAGAGGAAGGAGAAGGAGGCTCAGAAGAAGAGGAAAGAGAAAGAGGATGCAAAGAGGATGGAGAGAGAGGAGGCAAGGCGGCAAGAGAGAGAGGAGGCAAAGAGGAAGGAGAGAGAGGCTCAGAAGAAGAGGAAAGAGAAAGAGGAGGCAAGGCGGCAAGAGAGAGAGGAGGCAAGGCGGCAAGAGAGAGAGGAGGCAAAGAGGAAAGAGAGAGAGGCTCAGAAGAAGAGGAAAGAGAAAGAGGAGGCAAGGCGGCAAGAGAGAGAGGAGGCAAAGAGGAAGGAGAGAGAGGCTCAGAAGAAGAGGAAAGAGAGAGAGGAGGCAAGGCGGCAAGAGAGAGAGGAGACGAAGAGGAAGGAGAGAGAGGCTCAGAAGAAGAGGAAAGAGAGAGAGGAGGCAAGGCGGCAAGAGAGAGAGGAGACGAAGAGGAAGGAGAAGGAGGCTCAGAAGAAGAGGAAAGAGAAAGAGGATGCAAAGAGGATGGAGAGAGAGGAGGCAAGGCGGCAAGAGAGAGAGGAGGCAAAGAGGAAGGTAAATGAGGCTCAGGAAGAGGATGAAAAGAGGATGAAGAGAGAGGAGGCAAGGCGGCAAGAGAGAGAGGACGCAAAGAGGATGGAAAATGAGGCTCAGGAAGAGGATGAAAAGAGGATGGAGAGAGAGGAGGCAAGGCGGCAAGAGAGAGAGGAGGCAAAGAGGATGGAAAATGAGGCTCAGGAAGAGGATGAAAAGAGGATGGAGAGAGAGGAGGCAAGGCGGCAAGAGAGAGAGGAGGCAAAGAGGATGGAAAATGAGGCTCCGAAAGAGGATGAAAAGAGGATGGAGAGAGAGGAGGCAAGGCGGCAAGAGAGAGAGGAGGCGAAGAGGAAGGAGGCTCAGGAGAAGAGGAAAGAGAGAGAGGATGCAAAGAGGATGGAGAGAGAGGAGGCGAAGAGGAAGGAGAAGGAAGAAGCGAGGGAAAGGGAGGAGGCGTGGAATTTTGGTCAAATAGAGCTGGAGGCTCTGCTAACGGCAGAAAGAATGTAAGTACCTAGGAAACTTGGTTTACTTTGTTGCATATCAATTCATAGTTCGTAGTTAAAAACTTGCTGATCAACAAATCTTGCTCAGAGTCACTGCCGAAAAGCAGTTTGTGCTACTTGGAATGTATGTCCGTTTCCAACATCATATCCGGTTGCTTGAGTAATTACTGCTTTGGCGTATCTTTTTACCTGGATGTCTAACCGTCATCAATGTAGGTAACTTGGTTTACTCTAACTTGCGAGTTTGTGCTAATGCGGTAGCGGATGCCAAATTACAGAATCAAAAGCTGATTGAGAACCAATTTTTTTCAGCATTTGCGCAAACATCCAGGCGCAGCTTGAGGAAAAGTGAGTTCATTTAACTTGTCTGTTGTTTTTTTCACTCACTCTGACATCGAAGTATTAGTCTGCGTCTGATTTATCATAAACACAACACATCTGAATAACACGTCAGAGAAAAATGTCAGTCTTATCAGTGCAAACAGATAGAAGTGTGTTAATTGCATGATAGTATCTGATGTTGACTGTTAACAGAAAATGTTGTACCTTTGTTTCATACAATCTTTCAATCTTGTTAGACATGAAGAAGAGATCAACAAGTACGAGAGAGAGATAGCGGCGGCACAACAGAAACTCCTGGCCCAGGAAAAGGCTTTACATACATATAGTAAGGACAGTATAATCATCTATTACGATAAATTCTATTCCTAAAAGCAGAGGGGATATGCCCCAATGTTGTGGCCTTGGGAAAGGCACTTAACATGACTTTCCTCACTAGGACTTCATTCAGGTGTAAATACACCGTCATTCTGCGTGCGACAGAAGGTGATTTCAAATCAAAATATTTTGGTATCAGCACGACTAGAGAGAAAATATAACATATCTAGCATTAGTGCAAAGGTAATTCATCATATTGACAGAATAACAGACAAAAATTATGTTTTATTGTTCTCCAGATTCGTTTCAATTAACTCGTATCGAAAAAAATCCCGGTTTTACGTGAAGTAACGTTACACCCTTCTCCTGGTATCATCGCACCCTCACAGATGATTCTTTAGACTCAAGGTTTTTGCCGTATTAAGGTAAGGCTACACCAAGTAATTTTTATGGATGACGTCCGCGCGCGCATTGCTTTTGGTCTGTTCCAAGAAAAAAAAAAGAAATTGCGCTTCCTGTAACTATGACCAAAGAGTTCCTTTTTTATTTAATATATTTCTGCAGGCCTGCAAAATCAATGGGATACGGAAAGAAACAGGACAGGACAACAACTGCTGTTCAACTTCAACTGATTTATTCAAATCATTGCTTTTTTCATGATGGATCAAAGAATTGTTAGTTGTTACACTGTGTTCTCTCATTCAATTTGCGTCCTAACATGTGTCGTCGACTATTATATTTCAAATCTAGGCATCTTGTTTTTTTTCGGCCCTTCTTGTTTTTATTCGCGCTCTCGCATTAGATTTAGGGTCTCCAAAGGACGTCATCCATAAAAATTACTTGGTGCAGCCTAATCCGATTATCACTGAAAATGATGTAACTTTACATGCATGTAACAGAGCACATGGCAACCCGTTCAGAACTATATAGCACCATGTTTCTTTAAAAGCATACTTAATTGCCCAGTGTGTATACTTATAGATTGCTTCCTTATTTCCCTTTCAGAGAAACAGTTCCAGGAACAGAGGGAAATAGAAGTAAGTCTGTCAAGAACAAACTTTGGCGCGTCCGACGTACGGTGGCCAACGTAGTGGTGTTAATGAGTAACACTATAAGAAATTATCCACTGAACATTGCGTATTTTACGCCACTTTTGTTGGCTTGCAGCAAGTATGTAGCGGCCATAAATATGCTTGAAAATCTCTGTGCTGATTTCCAGAAACCTTACCTTTCATTTGAAGTATAGCTTATTGTCGAATTGTCTATAGAGTAGCGCAGCACTCGTATAGAAAATGTTGACTCTGTTAAAAAACAAGACGCGGCGCCTCGCGCGTTCCGAACACAATTGGAACGCGTCGGCGGAGCAGAAACCACGGGACTTGATGTTCACCTTTGTCACAGTGTAGTTAACACCAAGAATTAACTAACCCTCTTATGATCTGTATGTTGATTCTCAAGGAGGAGACAAGGAGGAAGGAGAAGGAAGAAGTGAGGGAGAAGGAGAAAGCGAGGAGGAAGGAGATGGCGAGGAGGAAGGAGAAGGAAGAAGTGAGGAGAAAGGAGAAGGAAGAAGCAAGGGAGAAAGCTGCAAATATGGACAAGAAAGTGTAAGTTTCCCTGTTCCCTTTATTTGTTGATCTTTATGTGTTTTAGTAGCTATTTATCTATTGGTTTGGCTCTTCGAGTCACAACATGGGGGCTGCCCAACTTGAGCATGTGAAGCCCTGCTGACAGAATTTTTTGTTTTAATCTTTTATCTATTTCGTCTTGAGAACATCTTGTTTGTAAGTTGTATGTCACGATCTTGCTATTATAGGATTAGGAGGCTGCTAATAAACTTTAAGATTCTCCTCCTCCCAATACTCCCTCAATGTATGCTAATACTTAAAGCTTTTAAAAGCTACTATCCAAGGAATGTCTCCCTAAGCTTACAGGTCTTACTGTTATTTTCATGTCATACTCACACCTACAGAAGGCGATGAGAAGGTATTAACAACAACGTTTTCCCCTGCAGGTTATTTGAAATGCTGGGGGAAGCCAACAGGAGGTGAGAAATGTTGTTACTGGTTTTGTAATGATGTCCTGAGAGTTTGTAACTAAATTAAAAACGTAACTTACGTGTTTGAATGTGTAAAAGTGCGTTTCTTCCGAATCCTTCGTTAATTTGTTTCTAATACATCAGTCAGGTAGAGTCTTGGAAGATTTCCAGGGCTATGGGGCAGAGTATTTCGTCCTAACAAAGTGAAATTAAAGGCACCCAGAGCATTTTGTAAGACTTGAAAATTGGGAATATTCTAGTTTTTATTAAATTGACAATTAATGCCACTGTTTACCACATTTGCGTTCGGATTTCTTTTCAAAAGGGCGCAAAAACGACACAAAAATAATCTACATGGTAATCTTTTAGTTTCACGCGCCTACTGTAAATACTGTAGATACCATAGCCCCCCCCCCCATCACCGTCAAAACGTAGAAATGCAAATTCAAATCATAAAAATGCAAATATTTGACGGACATGCAGTCACTCTCTCATTGGTTTAACCGCTAATTGTGATGGACAGTCACGATCAGTCTATTAGGGCTTGGATTTTCTATCAGTTCTCACCACACAACGACAACGTATCTTTGCTCATTTAGTTTCGATAAGTAATGGTATAGTGTTATTGAAACTTACTATGTGTAGGAATGACTAGAAAGTTGAGTTTTTTAATTAAAGTTTCAAGCCTCATAAAATGCTCTGGATGCCTTTAAAGAGTAGCTTATGAGTTGGGGGAGGTAACTTTTATGAGGGGCTTGTAGAGTGACTCCAGAATCTATTATGTGGTCCTCAAATAGGTGTGTTGCCCTGCTTCATGTAAAATTTTGGGTCTAACTTGACAATGTACGGTTATCAAGTTGGTAGGTACAATGTAGGAAAAAAATTGGTTTGGCTTCAGGCGCACGTTCAAGTGCCAAAGTGTTGGCTATAGGCACATGTAAAAGTGCCGAAGGGTTTGCTATGGGCTAGGGGTGGGTACCGGTACCGTGTACCGGTACAAAACCGGTATTTCTTAATGGACCGGTCCAAAAAAAACGGTCCGTATAAAATCAGTGGACCGGCCTATGGACCGATTAGAAAATTCATAGTACCAGGCGGCCACATAACTGGTCTAAGAAAATACAAAACAGCAGATTTAACTTCGTTTTCGAAGACGTTAGCTGTGAATCATACCTAGAAACACTTAAAGGATTAGTAAACAGACGGCGACAAGAGTATAATTATAATTTTGAGACAAAGTGCAAACCTAAGAAATTATATCGTTCCAGACATGACGTGTGTCTCGGTGTCCAAAATATGATGTACTGCGACACTACTATAATCAGGTACAGGTACAGGTCCGGACCTGGACCTGACCCTCAGGACCTGGACCGGACCTGAATTGTTTGTACCGGTACCCACCCCTACTATGGGCCCATGCTAAAGTGGCCAATAAAGGGTCGGCTATGGTCATGTTTGTCCAAGGTTAAGCACTAAGGAAACTTAGCATGTCCTTTCTCTCCTACAGGGTCGCCAGACAGTCATTGGAAATGGAGACATTGAAGGCCAGGCTTACAGTTTTGGGGGAGCTTTGTTTGTATTAAGAAAAGGGAAAAAAGGTCACATTTTTTATTTACGTAACATATTGTGTACATTCATAACTTAGTGTTGTAACCTTGTACGTTGTTTAAATTTTCCTGTGAATGATGCTTATGATGATGAATCCTCCTGTCAATTTTATACTAGTACTCTGAAATTCAAGCGGTAAAGTCTACTATTAGTTATAATCCTGATGCTGCAAAATGCTGCAGCTACATGCTAAACTTAAAGGGCAGCTCGCAATTTGTGGAGAAGAGATGTTTAAGGGTGGCTTGCAAGTAATGAAACATTTTATCATGGGGACCTTACATACACTGTAAGGTGTACTGCACTAGTTAATGTCCCATGTTTGCTCTATTTAGGATCATTTTTATATCAGAACCTTTTTCCCAAAGATTTTCTTGATCTATTTGGCTGATAACCCTCTCTTTTCTATTGCCTGAATTCGCTTTTTTAGCCCCGGGCTGTTCCGCTGAGAATTGTGAATCGTCTGTCGCTTTGTGGAGTGGCTTTAAGTTCAGAAGTGTCTGGCATCAGTGTTCACCGGCTTAGCCTACGCCGCTACTCCCACTAAATCTTAAAAATTTACAAAAAAATGGAGATGTTGGACATAATGGTGAAAAGCTGTTGCCAGACGGCGATTGGTTCTGTGAAGTTTGTCCGTGCGAGGCGTGAAGCATATATCAGCGGGCAGAGTTGGATATTCCCTCTAATTGTAAAAATAAATGTTTCCTGTTTATTAGTATTGCATACAGTATTGCATACTATTTGACCATTTCGAAAATTTGGAAGTTTTACCCTTTTTTAAAAATCCCTATTGAATTTTTGATAGTAAAATATTTGATTTTGCCAATTTGTTGGCAACTGTTGATTAGTATTGTTCACTATTTTAAATTTCTGAAAAAAATCCTAATTGAATTTATTATGGCCAAGATTTTTCGAATTTTTGGTAGCTGCCCTTCCCCCCACAAATATGATCTTAATAATGGACTGCAATTTTGAAAGAGAGCCCATCCTCCTAATACACACCTTACCAGTTTGTGTATCTCACTCAAGGGATCAGATATTAATGACTTAACGTTACAAACATTTGTAACAGGGGAATTATCAGAGAAGTATGTGTAAGAAATGCGGAAATGTTGGAAAAAATGTGATGTTTAACATTTGTCATGGTTGTCTCATGTAGGATTATAATCTAAGTACCACACATCTGATTTGTACAACTGTTTTATTGTATCAAAAAAGTACATACATGCACTGCATTGTATGGATGAATTTTATAACAAAGATGTATTGTATAGAATAATACATTTTATATACATAGTATATTTATGACAGGGGTAATACAGAAATGAAAATATGTATTTTTGTGCTGACGAAGAAATGTCCAATACATGTGCCAAGTGACCTTAGAAAAGTGTCTGTCTTCATTGTAGTGTGTGGGTTTTTTTTCTACTCTCCAAGCAGAGGAGGGGTTTCGGCTGGTTTTTACCTGTTTTTAGGCGTTTCTGTCGGGCTTTCTACTTTGTCATTATTTTTCTGGCTAGACAAAAAAATGACAAAGTAGAAAGCCCGACAAAAACGCCTAAAAACACGTCAAAACCAGCCGAAACCCCTCCTCTGCTTGGGTTTTCGGTATTTAGTGAGACGGACGAGATTGATCAGGTGGGATCTGAAGGTTGCAGACTGGCTGTTGTTCGCGGTGAGAGAGTCCGCCGCAACACCAATCTGGAGGATACCCTACATGACATCATGGCCATAATTAGTCTGACAAGCACGGGTTCAAAGCCCAAAGCTTCGCGATTAACCAGTGCCAAGAATGCTTGTTTGTAAAGTTACACCGTCTGCCCCAGCACCATATCCATGTCTGTGCGAGGCGATAGAACCAATCAGCACACTACCATTGGATGATTGACAGATCATTTCCCGCCAAACGAATATGCATGCCACACAATATCGGGTTACGAGTGTTCCCGCCAGCGGGAGTGTGGGAGTATTTTGGGCAATTATGAGCCTCAAACATTTAACGTTATAAACATAAAATCTGTGACAGGTAATATCCATAAGATTAATCTTTCTCTATCAGTGCGAACTCTAGAAAGTATTTTTTAGACAAAAAAGAAAATACCACCAGACTTCGGTTTTGAATCAGTGCAAAGAGATAGAACCAATAAGCATGCTAGGTTTGGATGATTGGCAGATCAGTTCCCGCCATAAGAAATGACGCGATGAACAACTTACACCAATGTACTGTCCAATCAGCCTGCTTTGTGTAGATGATTGGCAGATTATTTCCCGCATGAGAAAAGTACTGTCCAATCAACCGGCTTCGTACGGATGATTGGCAGATTATTTCCCGCCATAAGAATGGAATAGGAACACACTACGTAAACAACTTGAGTTAGTCAATGCACTGTACTGATGAGGTGAGGAGGCAGTGTTAGATATTCCCGAACTTTTCTGGGTCTTTTTCAATGGAGAAATATCAACAGAACCCAGTGGGTTTGTCCAAACATGTTTGTCCTGTGATATTCAGGAAGACAGAACGCGACTCTCAGCGACAGAATGTTGAATTTTTGTCTGGTTTCTTTGTTTTCACCTCACCTATCCCTAGACCTCGTCTTGGGTCGTTGGGGCAGCATGAATATGTCCTCCACCATCCTTCTCCACCTCACTCTATCCTCTGCCACTCTCACTGTTGCCGCCAAGCTTAACCCTATTCTCTTTACGAATAATCTGTAAGCTGGCTATTTCTGTACCAACCGAAACGTTTCTCCTCTGTTGTTCAATTGTCAATTGCTTATTAGATGGGTTTCTCACTATTTGTCTAGTGTGTGATCGATGCATATGAATGATTGTGGCCGGTCATAAAACTCACAATTATTCCTGACAATGATGATATCGCGTATATTTGTGACAAGTTCTGTAAGTTACAGTCTACCTTGAATGTTGGACAACCATCTAAGTTGCTGTCGTGATGGTTTCGGACACTCATCATTAGCTGAAACGGAGCACGTTATACTTGCAGGATAAAGCCACCTCTAAGGTTCCACAATTCTACTTGTGGACACAATGTGGTGCAACCAATGTAGTATATTCAGTACTATTTCCTGACACTTTTTGGGTCTTTTAAAAGATGTAAGAAGACACTCCATAGGTTTGTCAAAATTTTTATTTTGTCCCAGAATTTCTCATAAAATTGTACTGTATTCCCATCTTGTGTCTTGCTTTTTTTTATTCTCGGCTAAAGATAGTTAACGTTAGGCCTTTATCATTTAGTTTCTCAAATCTTGCCTTCACATCTTCATTTTTTCTTGGTCACTTAATCTCTTTTAATTCTAAAGACTTGACGTCGGGGGCTCGCTGCGGTTTGGACGATTCAGTTAAATATTATATTGCGGCTGGCCAGGGCACAAAGGATCGTCCCAAAGCCGGCTCTAGTGTGTGCAGATTAGACGTCGGAACCACCACTTCTCAACTTGCCAGACGTTCCTCAGACTCCTTCACACATATATTTTCTCAATTTGATAAGTCGAATTTCGAAAGAAAAACTGTCAAATCAAACGGAAGAACAAGAATGTGTGTTTTCACTCAGTTCTCTGTGCACTGACAGAAAATTGAATTGAGTCGTAGCATTATGTTGAAATATACTTGAACGATTCCACCTCTTGGAAGTAGATATGCCTAGTTCTTTCTTGCTTTCTTACAAACCGTGGTTACACTTCTCACACCTCTGCTCTCCTTCTTCAGCCCTGCGGATGCAACGGGTTCAAGCATCTACTTGCTGCTCTTATGAACCTCTTCCATATTTTGGTGCAACTGATCCATCTTTGGTGTCATTGTTTCAGGTGCGTTCTGTTTGTGGTGAATATGAGTAACTTGCCATAGTTACAAGAGACTCATCCCCTCAAACATGTAAAAACTAGGGGAACCAGTATAAAATCTTCTTTTTAACCAAAGCATTTAAGCTCTCTAAGGATTTTTCGGATGCTTACATTCACCCTCAGCAACTGGAAGTTTTATATTTAGTTCAATACTAACTATGTTATAAGTAACTTTTCAAGAGTAGGTTTAACTTAGTTAATCGCAATTAGATGTCCAAAACGTATATAAATGTTAGAATATGATATACATATTTAGATAATGTCAACGATGTGATGATGAGAAAGAATTACAAAGAAGAATACAATCACTCCTCTAGCAATAGTGTGGCGGTAGTAAATTGTTTTCTCAATCAAAACTTTCTTGTTCCCCTTTTTTTCCTTCTCTATCTCCTAATATAAATTCATCTGCTAGATCTCCGGAACTGTGACTGCTGTAGGGGAGAGGAAAATTTCAGTTGAATCAAAAATATAATTGTAGCAGTAAAATGAAATCTTTTTCCTTCTTCCTGTCTTTACTAGTACATGGTTCTTGTCACTCAACTAGCTGGTGCGCTGGCTGGTAGATCAATACGAATACTACAATGGATATATGACAACTGGAGAGCAGCTGCTAGTCATATTCTATATTTATTTGGTAATGCTTGTTCAAATGCCATCGCCTTACATCCCCCCTCTCATTCGTCAAAAATATAATTGTAGCAGTATAATGAAACTTTTCTCCTTCTCCATACGTAGTTCTTGTCTCTCCATACTAACATCACAATATACATGAATATGACAACTGCAGAGCTGACAGGTCATATTCTATATTCATATGGTAATTCTTGCTCAAATTCCACCGTCTTACATCACCCCCCTCATTCCTCCAACATATTATTGTAGCAGTAAAATGAAGTCTTTTTCCTTCTCTATACGTGGTTCTTGTCACTCCTCTAGCTAGTGCACTGGCTCGTAGATCCATAAGAATGTTACAATATACATGTATATGACAACTGGAGAGCTCATATATAGAGCATGGTAAGATTTTTATTAATTAATTTGATGATCTAGTTTGAGTACCAAGGCATAACAACATAGCTTTGACATGTTGATGGCTTACTTTTGAGCCTGTTCAAGCTCCAGTTTTAGGCTAAACACTGGACAATATATTGGTAATTCTTGTTCAAATACCACCATCGCACACCCCCTCTTATTCGTCAAAAATACAATTGTAACAGTATAATGAAATCGTTTTCCTTCTCTCTCTCAGACTCTCAGTAAAGGACTTAATATCCGAATGCATTTCAATATTCCTTATCCTTCATATCTGTGAATAACATCCTCTTTAGTTTAACAGAAAATACCTTCTGCTATTCTTAAATACTACTTTGAAAGTCTTATACTTATAGTAAACCAAGTTTGCTGAGTATTTACATCCTCTTCGCTGTTCGGTCCGCCTCCAGCTTGATAATGAAAAAATCACTCGGCGGCTCTCCGGAGCTGTGACTGCTGTTGGGCAAAGGAACATTTCAATTATACCTCAGATAATGGCTACCTTCATTCAATAAGAATCTTTTCACATGTTATAGAAAATACATGATTCTTGTCACTCCTCTAGCTGGAGCGCTGGCCCTTTGATCCATGCGAATATCACAATATACATGTATATGGCAACTGGCGAGCTGCCTAGATCATACTGGTAATTCTTGTTCTGGTTGTCGGAGACATCTGACAGGCTCATGTCAGACAAGGACAAGTCAGCTGCATCTCCCTCGGAGTCTGACAGTGCAGTCTTGCCGATGGGAGGCTGCAAGAAACATAGAAATGATCAGTACATTGGATTTAGGATGCCATTTGGTTCAAGAACTCTACACAAGTCTTGAACCAAGCTGAGGGGGGATACAGTCCTGTTTGGCAGTATTCTTGCTGCAGCGCCACCTAGCAGTAAGCAGAGTTCATTACACCCTGATGAAGGCAGCTTTTAGTAGTGACAAGCTGTATTCCAAGTGGTGTCAACAAGGAATAATCCTATAATATAACTACAGTTCATAATACACAATATGAATGAAACTGGGAGAAGTTATCCAGCTCTTTTAAACACGAGCAAAAAACTGTGTCCCACAGCTCACAACAGCAGCCCATACGCAGGCCTCCAGCCCTTTCAACAGCTGGGATTCAAACCCTCAACTTTCAGGTCTGGCAGCAGGCATGCTGACCGCTGTACCACCCATGTTACATACTATCGTTAGTTCTGTGGTGAAGAGAGGAAATGGTGATGTACTCACGGTGGTGTTCTCCCCTTTCTCCTCATTGTTCTTCTGGCTCTGCTCCCTCACGTCTGTCATTTTTGGCTGTAAGAGAAATGTTACGCCAAAAGGTTAACTACATGTACAGACATACAGTCAAACCTGTCCATTGTCAAGAGGCTTGAAGAAACCGATCAAAGTTAATTGCAGTTAGATGTCCAAAACGTATATAAATGTTAGAATATGATATATATATATATTTAGATAATGTCAACGATGTGATGATGAGAAAGAATTACAAAGAAGAATACAATCACTCCTCTAGCAGTAGTGTGGCGGTACTAAATTGTAACAAAACTTAATGAAACTTTTTTTCTGTGCTGATGTCCTCTACAGTTGCAATGGCTCTTTTCTTCAGAACTGCCACCTGTGCCTTTAGATTATCGATTTCGACAGTTTTCCTGGCGACCCTCTGGATACATATACTGTAATACGCGTTGCAGCATACTACTATGATTAAACAATACTCAATAAAACCTTAATTCTGCTCTCTTCTATGTCTATAATTACTTGTGCCAATTGACTAATTAGTGCACTGGCCATTGGATACTTGTGGCAGTACTTTATAATTGTAGCGTTACTCAAAATAAAACATTTTCGCTCTCCAACTTCTCTTATAATACATGGTTCTTGTAAACTGATCATTTAGTGCGCTGGCTTTTGGCTTGTAGAGCTGCTAGATCACATTCTATATTGGTAATTCTTGTTCAAATCCCACCGTCTTACATCAGACCCACCCCCCATTACGCCAACATATGATTGTAGCAGTAAAATGAAATCTTTTTCCTTCTTCCTGTCTTTACTAGTACATGGTTCTTGTCACTCAACTAGCTGGTGCGCTGGCTCGTAGATCAATACGAATACTACAATGGATATATGACAACTGGAGAGCAGCTGCTAGTCATATTCTATATTTATTTGGTAATGCTTGTTCAAATGCCATCGCCTTTAATACACCCCCCCTCTCATTCGTCAAAAATATAATTGTAGCAGTATAATGAAACTTTTCTCCTTCTCCATACGTGGTTCTTGTCTCTCCATACTAACATCACAATATACATGAATATGACAACTGGAGAGCTGACAGGTCATATTCTATATTCATTTGGTAATTCTTGTTCAAATTCCACCGTCTTACATCACCCCCTCATTCCTCTAACATATTATTGTAGCAGTAAAATGAAGTGTTTTTCCTTCTCTATACGTGGTTCTTGTCACTCTTCTAGCTAGTGCACTGGCTCGTAGATCCATACGAATGTTACAATATACATGTATATGACAACTGGAGAGCTCATATATAGAGTATGGTAAGATTATTATTAATTAATTTGATGATCTAGTTTGAGTACCAAGGCATAACAACATAGCTTTGACATTTTGATTGCTTACTTTTGAGCCTGTTCAAGCTCCAGTTTTAGGCTAAACACTGGACAATATATTGGTAATTCTTGTTCAAATACCACCATCGCACACCCCCTCTTATTCGTCAAAAATACAATTGTAGCAGTATAATGAAATCGTTTTCCTTCTCTCTCTCAGACTCTCAGTAAAGGACTTAATATCCGAATGCATTTCAATATTCCTTATCCTTCATATCTGTGAATAACATCCTCTTTAGTTTAACAGAAAATACCTTCTGCTATTCTTAAATACTACTTTGAAAGTCTTATACTTATAGTAAACCAAGTTTGCTGAGTATTTACATCCTCTTCGCTGTTCGGTCCGCCTCCAGCTTGATAATGAAAAAATCACTCGGCGGCTCTCCGGAGTTGTGACTGCTGTTGGGAAAAGGAACATTTCAATTATACCTCAGATAATGGCTACCTTCATTCAATAAGAATCTTTTCACATGTTATAGAAAAACGGCATATTATCAATTTTCTCAAGTCTATTCTCAAATGAAAGTCTTAAAACAGACCGTTCAGTAAGAAGCAATTAAAAGAGAAAAGCTGGAGGAATGAGGAAGAGAGGGAGGGAAAACCCTTTCCACTAGCGCATGTGCACATCGAACTCACAGCATCTACTCGCAGACGCACAGGGCCGCTAACCGCTTGAATACGCACGCTACCGTAAGATGCAGATTGTCAATTCTAGTACTCACCATCGGGTTTCAGACAGTTCGGCATACAGCTGATTGAGGCTGGCCTTTTTCCCCAGCAGTTAATATCCTCATATAAATGTATCATATGTGTCAGCAATGTGACAAAGAATTTCGAACATAGGATGTAGATGATTATATCATATTTTATAGTTACATATGTATATCATTTTTACTCCCAATCCAATATAGACTATCACTGTCTTATAGCCTTCCCTCTCTCTCATTCCTCCAACTCTGTATAATTGTAGCAGTAAGCTTAAACCTTTTTTTGTTCTTCTCCATACGTGTGTCTCGCCACTCCCCTAGCTTGTGCACTGCGTCTTTGATCCATAAGAATTGTCTCCGTAATCTCTTTTCACTCTACCATCGGCTGGCATTATTTCCACTGCCAAAACTTTCACATGGTGTCAACTACCTCATTTTACCCTGAATCCAGCCGTGCTGAACTTATTTCTGGCCGTTTACAGTATCCAAACGGCACATTTTAAACACGAGAACCGTGGAACAAGTTTGAGAACAGCTAGAAACCTCCACTGGTCCAGTTCTGCACAGCTCACAAACTCCCGTCAAATGTTCAAAACAAACGGTTCCAAACAGCACGGCACTCTCCCTACTGTTTCTACTACATGTCATCATCAACCCGGTTTGATCATTTCCGGGTTAATCACAAATTAATCGTAGAAATATGCCAAAAATAGTCCTCACCTTTTTTTGCGCGTCTTCTTATCTGTGGACTAAAATGTCGTCTGTTGTGTTGTCAGGACACAGTCTCCATAGCAACCCAGCTGACCACAGGCGGACCGCGGGAGGAATGATCTTGGCGTTGTATTACTACATTTGACAGGAAAAACACCGCAGTTATGTGAATTGATTGTGAAAAATCCTTGGAAAAACTGACAGTAACTACAGTTAAATTGTTCTTGCTTGTGTTGTTGTTGTGTTCTGCCACCATTTGAATGTGTTTGCCCCTCAGCTCCATAAAGTCAGTGGATTTGTGGGCAATGTACCATGTACTGAGGACATGGTTCTTACCTAGTTGTTCTGCGTAGCGTGGTGGTGGCATCTAAGGCACTGTGAACACAAAATTCCTGTTAGAATTCTATGCGTATGCAGATGACTGAAACTTTGAATATTCTCCCTGCTGTTTAAATCCATAACCAATAAATTTGATTCCTCCAACATACTCTCTATAATTGTAGCCATGCTTAATGAAAGCTTTTTCCTTCTCCTTCTTCACTGTAAATGTTTCTTGTAACTTGACTAATAGGGCCCTGATCCTTTTCCTCGGCATCCCCATGTTCCGTGTTACTGATTGACAGAAGTAGATGATTTTAAATGGGGCCATCCTTTGTGACAAAGTAACTAAAATAGTTACAGTGCAAAACTAGAGATATTAGAATGTATGATATATATGATGATAAAGAAGAATTATGAATTTAGAATAAGATCTTACATCCTCTCTTCTCTCTCGTCCCTCCAACGCACTCAATATCCAAGTTTGCTGTGAGTACTTACAGCCTCTCGGCAATGAGCTGGTCCTCCAACTCTATTACCAATAATGGGTCTGGGCACCTATACGGTGGGGACATAGGTAAGATAAATGAATGTGGTAGTTTAATCTGACTATGGCCATGGGGGCGACGATTATGAATATAGAATAAGCAACTCCTCACTCACTATTATATGATCATATGATCTGTGCGGCCCCCTCCAGAATGGCCACTTCGGATTTTAACTTTTCAATTTGAATGCTTCACCTGGCCAGTCTGTAGAAGGGGTGGGGGCAGAAATTAAGTTTCGGATCCTCACTTCCTTATAATCGGTGCTTACACCTACTGCCTACTTCGGGGCATCTAACTGTGATTAACTTAATGAATAACTATTCTTGTGAATTTGGTCTAAAGAATATTACAATAAATTTAAGAATATTGCAATACTAATTGAATATAGAATAATCTTGGCGCCTCTTTCATCCTCTTACAACCTCCCCTCCCTCTCTCATTCTTCCAGTGTAGTATATAACAAAACAACGTACAAGAATACTCTCTATAATTGTAGTTACTGTAGAACTTAATGAAACCTTTTTCGTTCTTCTCTATACATGGTCTCGCCACTCCACTTCTGGTGCTCTGGGTCTTTGATCCAAAGGAATATTACAATATATAACTTTTGATATGACAATGTGATGAAATTTGAATAAAAATGCATTTTGTAGTGAACATGTAGTTCTCCGAATTGGAGTATATAATATGTATATACAGGAACTTATTATGTAGACTGGGTAACCAGAATCCTCCTAACTCCAAGATGGCAAGTCTTGATTTGAGATCCAGGATTTCAAGACTTTTTCTGGCCAGCCTGTAGAAGGGGTGGGGGACAGCAGTTAAGTTTCCTCACTCAACGTCTTTAACATGTCTTCAGCCTTCAGGTGCGCCTCCTGCTGGGCATCTAGGGTCCTGCAGGACAACAAGCATTAAATTTTGTTGATTGGATACATCAAAATACTGGCGATAGGTGCGTTTATCTACACCAAATGACCAATTGAAATATATATGTGTGGCACAGTACCCCACTCCAGCCGGGAGCTTGGTCTCCAGCTTCGTAAGGTCAGCGGTCATCTTGTGGATCTGACCCAGCTTATATGTCATACTGCGAAGAAACAAAATAGAATGTAGATAATTATATATATCATATTGTCATATTGTATAGTTATGTATAATTTTTACTCATAATCCAATATAAAATATAATCCTTGCTGCTCAGGGAGATAAATGCACAAGGAGGCCATACATGGGATAATTGAGATAATAAAATAATAAGAGTAACGTTAATACAATACTAAGCACTACATGTATATTAAATGTCCTACTGTAAATCTGTAGCTAGGTTCCAGTGGGTTCTTCTCTTAGAAGTAGCTGCTCTTACCTTCTGTTTACCTCTTGTAGGTCCTCAAGAAGGCTACAGAGAGAGAAAAAAAACTGTTAAAGCACTTGAAGGAGGATAGTAAGAAAGTTGAAATGAAATAAGATAACAACTCACAGTTAAGTTGAATGTGGTTTCTGAACTATAACCAAAGTATGAAAGTATAATACTTCAAGTAGCACTTCTCTATCTTCAGCCAGCTCTCTGTAAGGGGCGAGAATTACATTGTTTAGTGCGGAGAACTTTTTATCAGTGTTCCTCAGAACACTGCAAGTCAGGTACAGTTTACAGGAGTGAAAATCACTTTCCAATTGTTACTGCAGGAATGATGATTATAGTGTGTGGTACAATATTCTCATATATAATGTGACAAAGAATTTTGAACATAGAATGTAGATGATTATATATATCATATTGTCATATTGTATAGTTATGTATCATTTTTACTCCCAATCCAATATAAAATATAATATATTCCATGCGGCAATTATATCAATAATGTGATGATATTACACAAAATATATTACAATTTATACAAATATTGCCAACATAGAATGCGATCATTCCTCAAACTCTCTTGTTCTGATGTCCTCATATCTCTCTATCCTCTCTCTATATCATATACATCGTATTCTGTATTCATAATTCTTACTTATCATCGCATATAATGTGGCACAGTACCCCACTCCGGCCGGGAGCTTGGTCTCCAGCTGATACTGCATAAGGTCAGCGGTCACTCTGTGGATCTGACCCAGCTTATATGTCATACTGCGAAGAAACAAAATAGAATGTAGATAATTATATATATCATATTGTCATATTGTATAGTTATATATGATTTTTACTCACAATCCAATATAAAATATAATCCTTGCTGCTCTTCTACCCTAGACTCTTAATTCTTCCCCTCTCTTTCATTCCTCCAACTCTAATATACTTGTAGGCTGTAGCCGTACTTAAAATGAAACATTTTTCGCTCTCCTTCTCCAAACATGCTTCTCGCCACTCAACTAGCTGGTGCGCTGGCTTTTTGATCCATAAGAATTGTCTCCGTAACCTCTCATCACTATATATAATTTTACTCCCAATCCAATATAGAATATAATCCTTTCGGTTATTCTACCCTCTTCTATCCTCCCCTCTCGCTCACTCCTACAGTGTCGTATATAACTAGAGAATATATTACAAGAATATAACAATATTCTCATTGTGTGTCAAAAATATAACAGAATTTCAAACATAGAATGTAGATAAATATATCATATAGTTATATGTAATTTTTACTCCCAATCCAATATAGAAATCAGAATATAATTATTGCTCTTATATGTAATTTTTACTCACAATCCAATATAGAAATTAGAATATAATTGCTCTTCTACCCTCTTACATCCTCCCCTCTTGCTCATTCCTCCAACTCCAAAAATTGTCGCAGTTCTTAATGAAACCCTTTTCTTTCCTCTTCCTTCTCATAAATGTAAAAAATGCAACAACAAACAATACAAGGAATCCTCCAACATGCATTTTGTGTGAGGTGCGCATAGGGAACTTACGAATAACTTCAATAAGGGACCCAGTACCCTCCCTCAAGGATGGCCAGCCTGCACTTCAGGTCCTGGATCTCCAGGCTCTTGCTGGCCAGTCTGTAATATATATGTCATATTATATAGTTAAATGGAATTTTTACTCCCAATCCAATATAGAAATTATAATATAATTATTGCTCTTATATGTAATTTTTACTCCCAATCCAATATAGAAATTAGAATATAATTGCTCTTCTACCTTCTTACATCCTCCCCTCTCGCTCATTCCACCAACTCCATATAATTTTTTGCAGTTCTTAATGAAACCCTTTTCTTTCCTCATCCTTCTAATAAATGTCAGAAATGCAACAAACAATACAAGGAATCCTCCAACATGTATTTTGTGTGAGATACGCATAGGGAACTTACGAATAACTTCACTAAGGTACCCAGTACCCTCCTCCCTCAAGTATGGCCAGCCTGTACTTCAGGTCCTGGATCTCCAGGCTCTTGCTGGCCAGTCTGTAGAAGGGGTGGGGCGGTGAGTAGAGGTTGTGTTTCCTCACTTACATGTAATTATTATCAGTCCTTACACCTAGTGTTGAATGTGGTCTCTGAACTATAACCAACGTATGAAATTATAATACACCAAGTAGGACTTCTCTATAAGTGGTGGCTTCAGCCAGCTCTCTGTGTGAGAATTACCTCGTGCGTTTTATTAGTGTTTCTCAAGGCAGTGCAAGTCAGGTACAGTTTACAGGAGTGAGAATCACTTTCCAATTGTTACTGCCGAAGTGATGATTTTATAGTGTCTGGTACAATATTCTCATATATAATGTGACAAAGAATTTTGAACATAGAATGTAGATGATTATATATATCATATTGTCATATTGTATAGTTATATATCATTTTTATTCCCAATCCAATATAAGATATAATATATTCCATGCGGCTATACTACCCTTTCTACCCAAACAGATGAGAATAACACAATTCATATAATGTGATGATATTACACAAAATATATTACAATTTATACAAATATTGCCAACATAGAATGCGATCATTCCTCCAACTCTCTTGTTCTGATGTCCTCATATCTCTCTATCCTCTCTCTATATTATATACATCGTATTCTGTATTCATAATTCTTACTTATCATCGCATATAATGTGGCACATGTACAGTACCCCACTCCGGCCGGGAGCTTGGTCTCCAGCTTAATACAGCTGGGTAAGGTCAGCGGTCATCTTGTGGATCTGTCCCAGCTTACATGTCATACTGCGAACAAACAAAATAGAATGTAGATAATTATATATATACATCATATTGTCATATTGTAAAGTTACATATCAATTTTACTCACAATCCAATTTAAAATATATTCCTTGCAGCTATTCTATCCTCTTAATCCTCCCCTCTCTCTCATTCCTCCAACTCGATATACTTGTAGGCTGTAGCCGTACTTAAAATGAAACTTTTTTCGCTCTCCTTCTCCATACATGCTTCTCGCCACTCAACTAGCTGGTGCGCTGGCTTTTTGATCCATAAGAATTGTATAAGTATAGTCAAATAGTCAAAAGAGAGAAATGAAGAAGAGACTTAAGAAGCGAGCCTCACCTCTCAAACTGTTCTTTCATCTTAACCTCAGACTCCCTCAGGCTACAGAAAAGACAGAATAATTCATTTGTCAGTGTTGACAGTAAGACAAATGAAACGTTTTATTATTCACAGTAAGTGTTTAAATTTCTGTACTGAAATAGCATGTAAAATCTTACATTCATTTTGCCTTGTATCTGGGGCAATGACTCAATTTTTTTTTTTTTTTTTTTGCAATCTAGAAAATGTAGTTTTAAGCTCTGATGAATACCCCTACTTGTGTTCCTTAAAGTCTCCCTGGAGTGTTATAAGTGAAAGTAGCCTATTCGAGTTCCTTGAAGACAAGTGAAAGAGATTACTTTCTTGAAAAGTAACCTACTTAAGGTTCTCAAAGTCCCCCTGGAGCTTCACCAGGTCGTCCTTCCTCTGCTCGCTCTCATCCTGGTACTTTCTCACCTTCTTTCTCTCCTGGAGCAACGTCCTGGTACCATGGTTGGATAGAACAACTTCAGTAAATAAAACAATTGGTAGACTTCATGAGAGAGGTTTCATTGACTACTGTTACAATCATGTTAGTATGCTATCGTATGCTATGTTCGTAATTCTTTATCATAATCACATGTAAGATAGTTAATATATTCATAGGAATAAGAGAACTTTATATACAAAGTTCATTGCTAGAGATCATATAAGAATACAGTGTTACAGTGTATAATACGTGATGATGAGAAAGAAGACTTTATTTAAGTATTTAAGTTTTTTTGCCTGTGGGACTGGAATGGATGCAAAAGAGTATTGGTTCTGATTTCTCTTCAAACATAGATTTTAAACATAGAATATAGATAACTATATATATATCATATTGTATTGTTATAATTTAATTCTTACTCCCAATCCAATATAATCTTCGCGGCTATTCTTACTTCCTCCCCTCTCTCTTATTCCTCCAGTATTGTATATAATATATATGGGGATATTGTGATAGTCTTGTATATTCTCTGGTTATATGTGTCAAATATGTGACAAAAAACTTCAAACATAGAATATAGATAATCATATATATAATATTGTATTGTTATGTATTATTTTTACAATCCAATATAGAATATAATCTTCGCGGCTCTTCCATCCTACAGCTTACCAAGTAAGTGGTTCCCAATTCTCAATCACATATCAAATGGTAATCAAAAGTGTCCTGGGCATAGCCCTGGTCATCTTAAGAATGTTTTCAATGTGTTCAAGGTTTTCTTCAACCAGCAAGTTATAATTATTATATCAGCAGCAACAATACCAATAATATAACCAGAATAAACATAGAATATAGATGATTATATATATCGTATTGTTATATATCATTTTTACTCACAATCTAATATAGAATATAATCATTGCGGCTATTCTATCCTCTTACTTCTTCCCCGCTCTCACATTCCTCCAGCTCTACATAATTGTAGCAGTGCTAAATAAAGCCTTTTTCGCTCTCCTCAATACGTCCGTCTCGCTACTCAACTAGCTGGTGCGCTGGCTTTTTGATCCATAAGAATTGTCTCCGTAATCTCTCATCACTATATATAATTTTACTCCCAATCCAATATAGAATATACTCCTTTCGGCTATTCTACACTCTTCCATCCTCCTCTCTCTCTCTCTCATTCCTCTAACTCTTAATATCGTGCACTTCTGTCATTCGTGAAAAAAACAACCTTGAAGATAAAGATATTGGCAGACAAAAACTAAATGTTACAAATGTGACCTTCATTTTTCTTTCAACTTCTTCAACCTCCTGGGAGGCACTGTACCATGATAAGGTCGCAGTCAGAGGTCACTGTGTAGGTGGTGGTTTGACCCCTGACCGCAACGGTGGTGTAGTGCCCCACTCCGGCCGGCAGCTTAGTCTCCAGCTTGTAGGCTCCGGGTGGTTGTGACCTTAATTTTTCTTACTTTTTTAAAATCCTCTAACCTCCAGGGAGGTACTGCACCACGATGAGGTCGCGGTCAGAGGTCTCCGTGTAGGTGGTGGTTTGACCCCTGACCGCGACGGTAGCACAGTACCCCGCACTCCGGCCGGCAGCTTGGTCTCCAGCTTGCACCTTCCGGGGTTTAAGCGGTGGCCGAAGCGTTTGGTAGATAGATAATGATAGGTGCCTCCAGGTGACGGTCTGCAAGTACCAGTGCTCATGGTTCTATTAAAAGAAAGATGAATGTTATCATAGCCTATATTAGATTAAGTATACCCTACTCTATATAATTGGCACAATTCTAAATGAAACGTTTTGCTTTCCTCTTCCTTCTCATGAATATGATAAATGGACACACACATAAACACGCGTGCACACACTCACAAACACATACACACAGACAGCTTAAATACAGTATAGTCAAATAGTCAAAAGAGAGAAATGAAGAGATTTAAGAAGCAAGCCTCACCTCTCAAACTTTTCTTTCATATTAGACATCTTTTTCTCACACTCCCTCAGGCTACAGAAAAGACAGAATAATTCATTGGTCAGTGTTGACAGTAAGACAAATGAAACGTTTTATTATTGAAGTAAGTGCTTAAATTAAAAGACTTCAGGTGACGGTCTGCAATGTACCAGTGCTCGTGGTTCTATTAAAAGAAAGATGAATGTTATCATAGCCTATATTAGATTAAGTATACCCTACTCTATATAATTGTCACAATTCTAAATGAAACCTTTTGCTTTCCTCTTCCTTCTCATGAATATGATAAATGCAACAACAAAGAATTATCAGCAAAAATACAAGCAGATGTACAGACATGCGGTCGAACCTGTCCGTGCTGCAGCAGCATGTACTGGACGCTGTCCAGCTCCTTAAGAGTTTTAGAATGCTTAGCCTTAAGGTTCTCAAAGTCCACCTGGAGCTTTACCAGTGCGTCCTTCCATTTCTCGCTGTTATCCTGGTACTTTTTCACCTTCTTTCTCTCCTGGAGCAACGTCCTGATTTGATAGAACAACTTCAGTAAATAAAACAATAAGGTAGACTTACTCCTACTTAAGTTCCTTTAAGTCTTCCTGGAGTGTTATAAGTGAAAGTAGCCTATTCTTAATGAAGCCTTTTTTGTTCTCCTTCTTCTCCATACATGAGTCTTGTCACTCCACTAGCTGGTATATTGGCTCCTTGATCCATAAGAAAATTTGTATATACAATGTACTGGTATGACAATTTTAGATTTGAAGAAAAATTATGAAATGAATATTATAATAGAATATGATCTTGATCTTCATCCTCCCCTCCCTCTCGTTCCTCTAACCTACATGTACTCTATTTGATTTTAGCCGTTCTTAATGAAACCTTTTAGTTCTCCTTCTCTGTACATAGGTAATAGGTCTTGTAGAATACTATCATTCCTCCAACTGAATCCATGAGAATGTTACAATATATACGATGATATTTGAACATGACAATTACGAAATACTTCTTTATACATGAGTCTTCGCATCACTCCACTTTCAGGCTCTAGTTTTCTTGCATATGTTCACGTTGCATTGTGTAACTAATGCATGACTTGAGATACTCGTAATCCTCTGATTTAAGAATTTTAATGACATAAGAATAGTACAATAGATATGACAATTTGAAGAAATTTGAACAAAAATGACTAAATTGAATATGATCTTGACAGCTCTTTTACCCTCTTACATCCTCCCCTCCCTCTCATTCTCCCAACATGACCTCTATAATAATCATTGACTAGCAGTTGTTTAATGAAACTTTTACGTTCTCCTTCTCCTCTTCGCTCCTCGCTCTCCCTCTGAAACTTTTCGGTCCTCCTCCCCTCCTGGAGCAACGCTGCCTTTGTCTCCTGGAGCAACTCTGACAGTGCGTCTCGCTCTGTCGCATGAAACACAAATGTGACCACAATTTTTTTTCCACCTCCTGGGTGGTACTGTACCACTATAAGGTCACGGTGGTGGTTAAACCCCTGACCGGGACCGTGCACAGTACCCAAGTCCGGCCGGCAGCTCGGTCTCCAACTTGTACTGTCCTGCTCGTAGCTGCACGGCTGGAGTATTGGGTGGCATGCCGGCATGATGGTGAGTGGTGGGCCCTGTCCAGTCGTAGGTCTGAGGATAGACAGGCAAGAAGAATATGGTTGACTTTACAAACGAACCAACCAACCAACAAGCAAAAAGGATTATCTACTAACATCTGAGATGGGTCTCGAACCCACTGCACTGCACACATACATACAATCAACATCGGAAATGTTACAACAGTACAAAACCAATGTGACCTTAATTTTTCTTACTTTTTTAAAATCCTCTAACCTCCAGGGAGGTACTGCACCACGATGAGGTCGCGGTCAGAGGTCACCGTGTAGGTGGTGGTTTGACCCCTGACCACGACCGTGGCACATTACCCCACTCCGGCCGGCAGCTTGGTCTCCAGCTTGTAGGCTCCGGGTGGTAGCTGCTCGGCCGGAGCGTCGGGCGGCAAGATGGTTAGTGGTTGGCCCTGCACATGTCCAGTCGTAGGTCTGAGGATAGACAGGCAAGAAGAACATGGTCAACAAGCCAACCTTGAACATTAGCAAACAAAAATTACTCAATGAAACCTTTTTTGTTCCGATTTCCTCTCCCTCTGTATAGGCCCATATCAAACTCTTTCTCTCTCTTTCTCTCACACAGTCGTTATATTGCCATGTCATTATATATCATACCATCATTATATCGTTATCAATCCAAACAAGGCATGGCCTCCAGGTCCACTGCTTGTTGGGCAAACCTGTTTGAGAAAGGTTTTGAGAGCCTTCAGAGAACATACAAAAATATGACAATATATAAGATAGATATAAACAATGTGATGACTCCAACATAGAAAACATACTGATTTAATTGTTCCTTTACAACTTGCTGCAAAGCATATAATACACAAATTATGTGATAATAATTAAGAATTCCGAATACAGACTTCCTGCAACATAATCTTTATGATTGTAGCTGTACTTAACAAAATATTACTATATTTATATCATGATCATTCTCTCGCTCGCTCGCTCTCTCTCTCTCTCTGAGGAAGTGTGCGTTATCTGACCGTTTAATTTCTCAGTTCATACCTGAATCATCAAACAAAGGCTGATGGCATGGGGTCCGGAATCTTCACATCAGAGGAGCTTGACACATCCAATGGGTCTGGCATGCGCACCGATTCCGGTAGATGCTCGGCGTTGTCCTCGGTGGCTATTGTAAAAAGCGTCATTTAGCGACATTGTCAAAACTGCAGAGAGGTGATCCACCGGCTTTCCCTGAAAGGGATGCATTTACTTCAGACAACATGCAAAAATATTACAATATACAGATAAATAGATATAAACAATGTGATGACTTCAACATAGAAAACATACTGATTTCATTGTTCCTTCGCAACTTGCTGCAAAGCATAATACACAAATTATGTGATAATAATTAAGAATTCCGAATACAGACTTCCTGCAATATAATCTTTATCATTGTAGCTGTACTTAAAAAGATATTACTATATTAATTATTATATCATGATCATTCCCTCTCCAAATTCCGAATACAGAGTTCCTCCAACATACCCAATATAATTAGAGAATTACTTATTATAAATGTAACCTCTCCTTCTTCTCATATAATACATGGTTCTTGCAAACTGATTATTTAGTCCTTGTTCTTTACTACTGTTCTCGGCATCTCTATATATGTATGTGAGAATTCCGAATACAGAATTCCTGCAACAAAATCTATATAATTGTAGCTGTACTTAATAAAATGCTATATCATGATCATTCTCTCTCTCATGTCAATAACTATTTCTCCTCGTTGTTCCTGGTTCCTTACTTGACTCGGTGACGTTTTTGATTAAAAGAGACATGACTAAGTTTGTTTCCCAGCCAGCCCAATTCACAAGAATTCCACCCTCAACCTCCAAGTATGGCAGCAGGCATGCTGACCGCTGTAGCACCCATGTTACAGATCAGTGTTAGTTCCGTGGTGGAGAGAAGACATGGTGATGTACTCACGGTGGTGTTCTCCCCCTTCTCCTGGTCGTCCTTCCGGCTTCTCTCTATCATGAGTTCCGTCCCAGACATTCTCGGCTAAATTAAACTCTTTCTCTCTCTCTCTCTCTCTCTCTTACACTTATATATCATATTGTCAGGTCATTATATATTATATCTTATTGTTATGAATCCAAACAAGCCTTCATATGGTCACCATTTTAGCCTTACGTCCTCCCATTTCTAATCGGAGCCGTCTGTGGTGATTCCTCCATGATCCAACGTTGGTTTTAACCCCGAACTATGAATTGATATGCAACAAAGTAAACTAAGTTTCTTGTCAGAGTACTTACATCCTTTCTGCCGTTAAAAGTGCCTCCAGCTCTATTTGTACAAATGTTGCCTCCTCCTGCACTTCCTCTTTCCTCCTCGCCTCCTCCCGCATTTTCTGTTCTCTCCTGGCCATACGGTTGGTTGAAAACTTACATAATATTCAGTTCAATACTACTACAAGCAACTAGAAGGTTAGTTAAATGCAATTAGATGTCCAAAAGGTATGAAAATGTTAGAATATATGATATAGATATATTAGATAATGATAATGTCAACAATGTGATGATGAAAAAGAATTACAAAGCTCTTCCTCTTTCCTCCTTGCCTGATCCTTCTCTTTCCTCCTGGATTAGACGTCCAAAAGGTATACAAATTTCAGAATATGATAATTTTATAGATATATTAGATACTAATGTCAACAATGTGATGATAAAAAGAATTACAAAGCTCTTCCTCTTTCCTCCTGGCCTCTTCCTTCTCTTTGAGAGATAGATGGAAGTCAATAGATTTCACACAAAAATCTAACCTCTAATCACTTTTTTTAGAATCTAAAGATATAATACAAGAACTGTGGGCACAAAAGCTGCAAGTTAAAAGCTTAAAAACCGATTTAGAAGTTGATTATTATTTGCTTTCAGATAGTCAGCAGAACATACTGCCAATAGGAAGCACACAAATAACATGCAAACAACACACAAAAAGTATGCAAATACTAGCAAACAGACTGCACACAGCATAGAATAGCAGAATGTTTTTTATCTTGCCGTGTTGACCAGCCGGCCGGACAATTTTGTTAGGCCTTGTCTCACGCTGTTATAAAATGAAGTCAAACAGCATCCGTGAGATTGTGTATATGTGACATCTTTTATCAACTACTACTACTGTACTACAGATGATATTAGTTCATTTCAATGAAGTTACAATGTATAACAGACAGGCAAAGAGCCAAAGATGGGCCACTGGTACATCATGCAGCGAGAAAATGTTACAATGTATGAAAAGGATAAGGTCGCTTTTTTACCATAACTATACAAATCAACGGCTTAATGATTTTTTCCTGAGCCCGCATGGGTAGAAAATGCTGTATCAAAAATTTAGAATCAAGACTGGAAACCTACAGACAAATGGTTGCACAAGACATTTAATGAGTTAAGTATTTAGAAAGAACCATGCAGTTATACAGACTAAAAGTAGGTTCACAGCATACAGGACGAAGAGATGTTCAGAAACCACTAGTCTTCTGATAGGACTTGAGTCCCTCACCTGGACTCAACCCAGCCTTCGTCTCTCGTATCAACAAGTCAATCTCGTCTTCGTCATCCTCAGTGCTGTGTCAGAAACACAAACATTACAATCTGTCATCAAATGAAATGTGCTGAAAAATCCAGTTCCGGACTAGACACTGATGTGTCGTACTGTTCCCCTGCAAAATAGTAAGACAATAACAAATATCCTAGTGTGCAAAGTTGGTGTGTTACACCGTGAGGTGGTTTGCAATTCTTATGTGAAATAAACAGAAGCAAACAAACAAACAAAACTATAAATTCCATAAAGAAAGTGGAGGTACCCCCAGTAACAGTACAGTTCAAGAATTATATACTACGAAATTCCAATTGTAACTCAATGAAGCCTTTTGCCATCTCCATGTCCCATGTTTCTGAATAGGGCCATCCTTGGCGACATAATCACAAAGATAGTTATAACATAGTGCCAAACTAGAGAACGTATAAAGATATAATTAGAAGAAATATAGTATAAATTTATAATACAATTATGCCTCCTACAATCTCTAATATAATTGTAGCATTACTTATCATACAAAATGAAAACCTTTTTCATTCTCCTCCATACATGGGTCTTGCCACTCCACTACTAGTGCACTGGCTCTCGTTTCCTTGTTTCTCATTTCATGTTTGCATTGTGTAACTAGTTTATGACTTGTAATACAAATGTACTTGTAGTTAATACGTTGTGTACCCTTCTCCATCTCCAAGCTAACCTCAGCCTCATCTCAGAGAATCTGAAATAGTTCCAGCTCCTCCTCCAGATCTCTCCTCCGTTCTTGCTCACTCTGCAGCGCGCTGTAGCACAAGGAACAGGAGAGAGTTTTTAATGGGCTGTTTGCAGAGAACAGTTAGACAAGGCTTAGGTGTCCACAAAGACTGTGTAACCACAAGGTACACAAATCCCGTCATGTTACTGCAATAGTACAGTTGTAGTATGTTTGCTATTAGTTAAGAGGAAATTTACGCCTTCTCCACCTCCAAGTTAACCTCCGCCTCATCTCGGAGAAACTGAACTAGTTCCAGCTCCTCCAGATCCCTCCTCCGTTCTTGCACACTCTGCAGCGACACAGTAACTCATTTAGGCCTTGTTCTTCCTGGTCCTCTCATTTCTCCCAGACATTCTTGACTGTAGAATAAAAGTGACACCAAAGTTATACCGTCAGATGCAGACTATTACTTCTATCAGTAAGAGTAGGCACTCACTTTCTTGTTTCTGCAAGTTCTACATGCAGCTCGCTCAGCCTTGAATCCTTCACCACCATTGCAGCTTTACACTGTTCCAGCTGTGTCTGGAGAGATTCGTTCCGACTGAAAGTAAAACAGAACTGACTCTCAGTCAAGGACTTATCCGAATACATTTCAACGTTCCTTATCCTTCATATCTGTGAATAACATCCTCTTAAACAGAAAATACCTACTTCAATTCTTGAATACGGACTTGTAAGTCTTATAGTAAACCAAGTTTGCTGAGTACTTACATCCTCCCCTCTCTCTCATTCCTCCAGCATAGCCTATATAATTGTAGAAGTGGTTAATGAAACTTTTTTCGCTCTCCTTCCTTTCTATACATGGTCTTGCCACTCCATTACTGGTGCTCTGACTCTTTGATCCATAAGAATATTACCATATATGATTTTTTTAATGACAATATGATGAAATTTGAACAACAATTACCGAATTGAATGTAGAATATGACCTTACTCTTAGCGGCTCTTCAATCCTCCCCTCTCTCATTCCTCCAACTTTCTCAATATAATTGTAGCAGTAGTCACTTGTACTCAAGTCTATTGTGTAAAAAATGACTATACTATAGAAGTTTATACTCCCATAGAAGGGGCCTTTATATGTATGATATGACGTATACACATGTACTATTGTTTAGGTAATGCATATTCTATACCTTTGTATATGAGCTAGATATACTTTATGAATGCTGTATATTTTGAAATGGCATGCCTACAGTACAGTTAGAAAAGCAGCAATTATATGTATGATGTACCAAATGTTTACACAATAGTATTGTGTTGGTACTTTGTCGTAGCTTTGTATAAGAGCTAGATATACCATGTACTTTATAAAAGGTGTATATTTTGAAATGGAATGCCTACAGTACACTTAGAAAAGGGGTCATTATATGTAAGATATACATGTATATTGTATACACAATAGTATTGTGTTGGTCATTTATGTCATATACATTTTTATGAGAGCTAAATATACCATGTACTTTATGAAAGGTGTATATTTTGAAAAGGAATACCTACAGTGCAGTTAGAAAAGGGACCATTATATGTATGATATATATACACAATGTGTGTAATATTCTGTCAGTAGTGTTTATCATATAGTACATTGTATATTATGTATGCTTTATGAAAGTTGTATATTTTGAAACGGACTACCTACAGTACAGTTAGAAAAGGGGCCATTATATGTATGATATATATACATGTAAAATCAGTAATATATACAATATGCTACATGCCTACATTGTATATGACTGTTGAATATGTTTGAAAGATGCATATTTTTAATTATATGTGTCTATCGTATTTAAAGAATAACTGTATGCAAGTACATAGTATCTGTCTCAGGAAAGGAGGTATGAATACACATGTAATCTTGTATATGAATCATTATATACTTTATGAAAGATGTCAATATTTTTCAAGACTTTCTATGCTGAATTTTAATACATGTCCTATGTGACTTTACAGGCGAGTCTGTTTTCATTGTCGTCATGGTTCTTACCTTAACCAGGAAGGTTTTTTTGGGTAGCATTTGTGTGTGTCTGTGCGTGTGTGTGTCTGTGCATGTCTGTGTGTGTGTGTGTGTACATGTGTATGTGCATGTCTGTGTGTGTGTGCACGTGTGTGTGTGTGTGTTAGCAGCATAACCCCACAAGGCCCGAATGGATTGTATTCATATTTGGTATGTAGGTAGGTCTTGATGAGACCTGGAAATAATTAGATTTTTGGCCCCTAGTGGCTTGTTACGGTACTGCAGCAGATCTAAGTGTTTTCATATCTTGTGTTCTGGACATGCTATGGCCGTGACTTTTGAGTGGTGCCAGGAGATAGGTCTTGGGGTAGAGAATGAGTGGTGTAGGTTTGGGTCCCCTGGCGGCTTTTTTGGAACTGCAGGGTTGGGTTTTGCTTCAGATTTTGAAAGAGAAGAACTCAGGAAAGGTGTTGACTGATGGTAATGATTTTTTGGTTTGTAGATGGCTTGAATGATGACTTACGTAATTAGATATTTATTATTTAAATCAGAACGTCATTTGCATAAATAATGACAATTTATACGTCCACTGTATTTCTAGGACTATCAAACATGTGACATATTTACATGAGAAAGAAATATTGATAGATATCAATTATGCAAAAAGACTTTAAATAGCATTTCTTCGTTTCGCCCAAAATTTCACTTGAATCTGTCTGAATGTGCATTATCTATCCGTGTACTTGTAGTCTAACGTTACTGATACATAAAATAAAGTAAATAAATTGTCTGGTAACATAATATAAGGAACTGTAACACCAAATCAATGTGTACACAAGTACAGGGCTGATCAGTAGTCATATTTTGAAAAAGGATTTTAGGTCAGGGGTTAACGTTAACGTTATATGTTGATTAGCATTTTCGCCGGTGTCACGAAGCCTAAATGCTGCATTGTCCCACGGCGTCTATTACTTCGTCTTCTGACAGAAACTTGTGATGTTTAAACAACAGTAACACCATCGTAGCCGCCCTTACCATTCAACATGTTGCAGTCTCCCGATGTCTGTGGGGATCCGGTCTTCCATTTCAGCGTCGCCGTTGATATTACCAACACTGTTGGCAACAGCCCCTCCGCCACACTGTCTGCACACGGCTGCTGGTCATCCCAATATGGTTCATATCTGTAGGGGACAACCCATCTACATCCCTTTGAGATAGCGGGACTCGACTTTTAAAAAAAAAGGCGTCCACGCTCGGCTGAAGTCAAAAAACCGCACGCCTTCTTCACTCATCATGGCGGCCGTGCAGTTGAACCTCTAGCGTGCGCGAGCTAGCTGCGTAAGCGCCGGTGTTGCTTTACAGCCGGTGACGTCATAGGGTCTGGTGATGCAGAAATATGCAAATTACAACGTAATTTAAAGAGATACTACTACGATTCCGTACTGGTAGATGATGGCAATTTAATACTTGTGACATTTTGAAATTATGATAATGAGGACCATACTTGCATAATCAATGAGAATCACTTAAAATACATCAGTCATAAAGGTTCAAATCGTTTGACGAAGGTATGAGGCCGTAGAACTCTGGTTTTCAGAATAAGTCGATGTTTATATGTGTCAAGCTGTACGTATAACTGCATCGTGGCATTGCTGAAAGGATAATACGCTCCCAAACGTGACTGAGTGTGTATCAATTGTCCTTGCCGCAACGCTGCCATGCGGTATGGAGAAGCATTACACCCTGATGAAGGCAGATGAAAGCAGCCAAAACGTCCGTTGGAAGATTCAGTTGCTGGGAGAATTGTCCACAAACATTCATCTAATGATGTTTCCATCCCTAACTTATATGACTTGTCTATTATAGCATTTATTGTATGATACAACTGCAGTCCTAAGTTCAAATTCAAGTCTTCTCAGGTATTAAAAAGAAATCAAATGTCCAGCTACGATTGGTTTCACGTGTACTTTTTTCTTAGTTATTCTTTTTGCGTCACAAACATGAAATACACCTCCACTAAGGCTAAAACGAGAGACGATTAACAAACAATTAAACTGCTTGCGGCAGTTCCAGAAGTATTTCTACATCTACACACGTATCTACAAGAAAAGCCCAGGGTTGAAGATAGTTGTGTCTGGAATGAAAATGCCGACCAACGCGAAGGCCGACAATGGTTCATAGCGACTTACTTGGGTTTTGCAGAAAACTTTTTAAAAATTGCTGCAATGATGTCGTTTATCACCAGGCAGCGCTTTTGGGCGGCGTTTGGGAAGGCTGGAAACTGACACAAATAATGCATGTTGGTGTTACTATCGGACCAAACAGGCAGTCAACAACGAAATCATTTGTGCTTTGGCTTGGGCTAATCTACACGCACACAGTTGACGCTACTCAAAATTCGTCGAAGGAGTTGTCAGGTGATATTAATGTGAATGTAGCTACGGTATTAGACGAGAAGCCCGGTGGAAGCTCTGAAGGATATTTACGGCAGCAGTGCGTCCTGTTTCCTCTCGATCACTACACCATTTTAGGGATCGGCTGATGTTTGCAGGTTTCGAGCCCAATTTAATGTAATGGGGCAAAAAATACCCTTGGTTCTCAGGTGAAATTCGTCGAGGTCCTGGCGATCAATGAATTAGGCCGAAGGTCATCGACAGCGTTTGTTTGTTTGTTTGTTTGTTTGTTTGTTTGTTTGTTTGTTTATTCAAGAGAAGCTCAAATCTGCAGGGCGCTTTTCATTGAGGTCTTGAGGGTGGAGGTAAGTGTCAGACAATTACAGTAAATCTATATACATGGCGTGGTATCCTTACACATTCATGTCGCAGGTTTTACTGGAGTGGACGTAAAATAACGGGGATGGTTTTCAAGCTAATGATTTAACACCCAAACTCTTTTGTAGCTCCACTTGATAAAGGCACGTGAGAACATGTCGAAAAAAATGTCGATTAACTCTTGTAGGGTCACAGTAAGTTGCACAGGTGATGATACCACTAAGTAGAGGTGACGTAAGGGTTTCAAGGCTGTATCAGGTTAAGTTTACTTAGGCACGTTGGAACGAGGAAAGGATACCAAAGGTTGAATACGCAGCAAAACAAACTCCTTATGACGTGTTTTTAACATGTTTTGAGAGTTTGCACAGCACCTGGCAACGTTTGTTTAGCAGGGCGAAGCTCTTAGTCGCTCAGACAGAATTACCCTAGGGTCACAGAAGGCCATTGTTATTGTAGCCATATACTGTACAGCTACTTATGGTACCATTTTATAGAGGTTTTTACAGAACATCTAGATGCCAGAATGGGGATAAGGAGAGAGCAGAGGCCTCGAATAGCACATAGAATTAGTGCAGAAAATTGTGACCAGATATCATTTGTCCAATTAATGCACAAGTATTTGTGTATTGCAAATGAAAACGGGTGCTCATTTTAACATGATTCAACATGTCGACCAATACTTCTTTCTACTTGCAAATGCCTTCACATTACCTACAAACTCAAGTCTTCACTCACTCTTCTCCCTACGTGTTTTATAAGAGTCTCATCTATCAAGAAACCCCGAAAGATAATTGATAATTCGCTTGGTGTGAAATAAATGACGAATGGCTTTAAGGTCCTTTAACTTTCAGAAAAAAAGATTAATAAACAAAAAGACAGACTAATAACCATTAAGAACATTGATTTCATTTTTGTAATGATATGTACATATGCTGTCACACCCATTCCTTTGTCCAAGATGCTTCTATTTAAGTATTTATACAGGAAACTAATTTGAAAATTGCTAACATTAAACATGTGTTTAAGCATGAAGAATCTCCCAGATCTCTGGGAGCAAAAGTTTAGTTATGCGATGACATTCGACTAATGAGGCCATCAAGACAAACTTCTACATTGAATTTTCATAAACCAGAGCATGAACTCGCGTTAGTTAATCTTTAGAATATACAATTCTTATTCAAACAAAGATGTTGATTCATACAAATAAAGATTTTGAGATTTTTGAGATGAAGGATAGAATGGATAAAGTAGTAAACCTCTAGACACACTTGAGAAATTAGTACGTTCTGTAGGGTTGCCTTTAATGCTGGAATAGAGCACGCCTTGATGACGAAAACGGTTGTTGTGCTTCATAACTTGTATACAAAGGTCTGTCCCCAAACAGTTCCCTAGATATCTCACATATTGGTACAGAAAAATGGCAGATATCAATAAGATTCCGCTATAATTTGACATGATGATATTACTGGGTGCTGTGAAACAACAACACCATCACAAGGTTAAGCAAGTTTAGGAATATTGAATTTCTGGTGGCGGCACTGTCTCTGACGGGGAAAAACTCGCAACAAACTGGAACAATGCTGCTGTCTGTCTCTTCGTCTTGTATTGCAGACTCTTTTGTTCCATGAAAGACCACCTCCCAATCATGCAGCACGCCTGCAAAATAGAGAGCAAGAACTTACAAACACTTAAAAGACATCCCAAATGCTTTATCCCTATCCCAAGTCTGCCCAAGTCAATTCCAAAATTAATGCTATAGCTCCAAATCTGGGCCTTGGTTTGGCTGGTTTTTTTAAGTGCATGTGTGTTCATTAACGTAATGATTGAGGCAAATCACAAAGCTCAACAGACACTGGTATTCCTACCTAATATAGTGACAACATAAGGTATTGTAGAGTATTGCAGACCACTGTATATGATAACAAAAGTACGTCATTCACCTGTGTTGTTCAGATGAGGATGCGTGTTCTCGATGTGCAGAGTCCATGTTCCCTCCGCCCTCTCGCCCCAGTGGTGGATGGTCATGAAGGTCCAGGCCAGGTCAGGCTCCTCGTCAGTAGGTCTACCTGGGACGATGACGGACGTGGTGTTCTGGGGGGATGTTATCGCGATTCTCAGGTGACCGCGGTGAGGGAATGTGATGTTCACGGTCAACAGGACGTGTTCCAACTGCTGAATTGTTCCTTTTTCGCAGTTTTGAGGAGACATGGTGACGTTTGTCTCAAGCTGCCCATCCTGCGGTATGACACTTAACAAAAGAAAGAACGAACAATCCTTTAACGTCGTTGTTCATACAATATTAACAACTAGAAGTTAACACAATTTCCTGACGCTGCATGGTACAAGCTTGTAAGTAATTAGCCCTGATAGTATTCTGCTGCAATTGCTGGACGGGGCTGTGTCTCTCTGTTAGTCGTAGAAAGACAAGTCCTAGCTACAACAGTGCATTAAGCTTGTAAACGTAAAGTCTTACCTATCTTCAAGCTGTCTCAAGGTGCAAACGACCTGCTCTGAAACGGATCTCCATGTCGCAGCTAACAAGGTCAGCTTGCCGGCATCAAGCAGCCCGAATCCGCAGTAGTCACTCACTGAAAAGATCGAAGTTAAACAGTTAAAGGTGGAAGGCACGGGGTAACGTTAGCATAACAGTTGTTACATTGGTTGTAACGATTGATTTCAGATATACAATAAACCGTTTTGTAGTTTTCGGTGTCTTGCCCAGTGTTTGTCATGCTCAGTGCCTGATACTTATGAATGAAGAGAAAATGAAGTATTGGTCTAGCAAAGAAAAGTAAAGGGTGGTGGAAATTGAATGAGTGTGTACGTGTCCTCTCGGCTTCTCACGAGCAGGTGAAAATCATACTCCTGAGACTATAATGAGCGGATGAATAGCATGTTCTTAAACCTACCCCTAAAACCAGCAGCGTTCGTCTTCCATGTTTTTCCACAAATGCCGTTGCTGTTTGACGTTCTTGCGATCAGATGCTGAACATCCCGTACAGTTAGTGCTTGGCTGTAAAATATTTTTAGTTGATAAAGCCGGGAGGTTAACTTATTTTCAAAGCTACACACTTGTTATTTCTGTCATTCGGTAAAAACGTAAGGTCCATAGGATTTTCCATCGTACTGAGAATAAAGAAATCAAGTCACAGCAAATCATTGACAGACGTAGGTATTCGACCAGCCTTGTTTGATACAGATAAACATAATAGGATTAGTAGCTTGAAGCAGCTTACTTTGCACTTAAAGTAAGTGCTATGACGCCAGATCCCAATGCAGCAGCGGCGGACGTTCCAGAGAATTTGGTATTGCAACTATCAGGTCCATAAGGCACCACCTATAGAAGACGAGGAGTGATAGACGAACGCTTTTATTATTTCAGTGGGATACCTTCACTCAGATTGATACTACAAGCATTCCCTTACAGTTGGTAAGTACATCAAAAGGTCACATCGGTTACGTATATACACCGCCATTTCCGGAATTCACGAATATTGTTGCTACATATATGTATACTCAGCGATAAATCTCTTCTCCTGGAAAAGTTATAGAATAGTACATCGATGAAGGTTAGACATCCAGGTAATAAGATACGCAAGGTAACAGTTACTCAAGCAACTGGATAGATGTGGTCCATCCAGTCGCTCGAGTAATCATTACATCGCGTATAGAATAGTGCAGTTATAGCTATGTGAGATATGAGTGGGCCAAACTGTGTCAAAGTAAACCAATCATCCGATATAGATTAGCTGCCCAGTTAGAAGTAACCAACCTGCATTACATACATTTCATTCATTCATTAAATTCGCATCACAAAGTCGCCATTGTATGATACGTACCAAAGTCGCGTTCACTTCACCATATACCCTGCTGTAGGTAACCCCAAATATGCTGGTGCACGCTTCGTCGTAGCTCGCAAGACTTCCGTTCTTGAGCACTGCACTGATGCCGATAGTGTAGATGTTGTTGATGTAGCCGTTGTAGGCACAACTGTCGCCGTAATTTCCACCATTGCCGGCAGAGAACACGTAGATCGATCCCTTCTCACCTCGGCCCTGGGGAAAAAATGCACAATTACCAACCCATCCCAGGCGGATTTCACCCTGAGTCTTTTTTATAGTTGGTGTATCCATGTATACATGTTGGTGTAGACAAGGCGAAAGATATGTACACCATTATTTATCAAAAATACATATCAATGGAACCACTCTGCCACAGCTCAACGGCCTTCTAAAATGCTGTCCTGCGAATGTTACTAATAAGTGACATCAGTTGAATCTTAACAGAAACAAGTTTGTTATATTCAGTTTAGAACAGAACTTCAAGGGAAAAGGTTAATGTAGGAAGATGAGTATGTGCTGGTGAAAGTCGAGTATAGTCCACCTTTTTCTTTTTGAAGCCTACAAAATAGCGTCCACATGAATTTATATGGTCTCTTCCTTGTTTTGATTCTCTCGTCTAATAGCAACAAGAAGCCGATAGTGATAATATAAATAGGTTTCAATGATAACAAATGTTTAATTGCTTTTCATGTACTAGGAATATATCATCTTCACGCATGTATGGGAATCTTACTTTTTCAGCCGACCTTTTCATCGCAGCAAACGTAAGGGGATCAGGGCCCTCTAATACGTTGCTGTAGTCAGATGGACCGAAGCTACAGGAATAGATGCTGACATTGTTGGAGCCGTGACTTAAGGCCAGCGCTTCTTCGGCGTCTGTTAGGTCTTGTATGGCACTAGCAAAGAGCTTGACTCCTGAAACAGAATTTAAAACAAAATCAAGATCTTGGATACGCAGAGTTCCATTATGAAGCTCGAATAAGGTGGGCACCTGTTTTGAACATGACATGAAAACCCTTTATATATGTTGTTATCTGTATTGGGTCAGTGTTGAAGCTCTGATGTTTCCGATAGAAACATCAGTTTTTCCAGTATGACTCTTCATCTTTGTGCATATCGTATCATGTTATTGCGAGAGCACGAAAATACCAAAAATAGTAATAACAGTCGGGTGTGTCCGAATTAGTCAATATCTTCAATTGGGTGTTTCTTCGAAATCACAGGTAGATGGCTGTATAGAAAGACACAAACGATTAGGGTATTTCCATTTTTTGATGAAAATCAATGTGACTCAGATGGATTACCTGCTATTTTGGCTTTAGGTGCAACTCCAACGCCACAGAACCTGTTGTTCGCTTTCGCTGCAACTATTCCTGCGCATCTGGTGCCATGGCTACGAGGTATAACATGGTCAAAACAGTGAGGGTAAATATAGCATATGCTGGGACTTATGAATTTGGTTATCTATTAGCATTACAACATATAAAATAATTTCATATGCAGAGCTTGATATACATCAATGAAAACCTAGTAGTGTTGCCAGTTCTAGTTTAACTATATAGTCTTGTCCTTGTGCCCTAACGTCTGATGTGACGACTCCTTGTAAAACTGGTAGTGAACAACTTTCTGTCAGTCTCTTTGATTTGAAACCATTCCATTGCATGACTAGTGAATAAACATAAATGGCGCGCAAAACGTCAGCTCACCTGAAAATGGCATCTGATGGTGTTGCGTCTGGTGAATCGTCGATGATGCTGTATGACAGACCATTGGCCTGAAAAGAGAGATTTTAACAGCGTCATTTCCGACTCATGGTAGAAAGCTACACAAAGCCAGCATGGCTGGTTGATTTTCATGTACAAATATCTAGCCACCAGAAAACGTCTAGTCGCAGACAGTATTCATTAAGTTTTCACCGTTAATAAATCTGCTGGACAAATTAAGTTACACTCACAATGTTTGGCCGAAGATCGGGGTTTTCCGAGAATATGCCATCGTCGACCACGCTAACTGCAACCCCTTGACCATAGTAGTTGCTCTTCCAGGCAGGCAGGACGTTCATATGGACGTCTCCACAGTACTAGGTGAAGTGAGAAATTAACACAAAACGTGCAAACATTAATAGAAAGATACTGCCTGTATACACTACATTCATCAGAAAGAATATGGAATCATTGCTCATTATTATCTTCGCCGAGTACTTATACTCGGAGAAGATTATGTTTTCGGTTGAAAAATCTGTTGGGTGGGTCTGAATGTATGTCAGGAGCATAACTCAAGAAAACTTCAATGAATCTTTATGATTTTTGGTAGGTGTGTAGTGGTTGTTGAAAGGAAGGTCAAGTGAGAAAATGGTTCACCTTGCGTTTTTCAACAGTAGTGCAGCGGACTTAGCATTTTTTTGTGTTTGCATCTAGGCAAAAAAAGTGACGGAAACGTTGATGGATCTTCATGATTTTTTGCAGGTGTGTAGATGTTGTAGAAACGGGGGTCAAGTTCAAAAATGGTTCCCCTGGTATTTTCCGTCGGTACTGCAGCGGGCTTTGTGTGAATGTGTATTTGTATGTCGCCAGCATAACTCGAGAAGCTGTTGATGGATCCTTATGATATTTAGTGGATGGGTAGGATTTACAGAAAGGAAGGTCAAGTTCGATAATGGGCCTTCTAGCGGGTACCAAAGGTACTGCAGCAGAGCTTTAAAATTTAGGGGCATATTTTCTGAAAGTGCTATGGTCATGATTTTTGTGTGGTAGATAGTTCATACCACAGAAAGCAAGTTCTGTAAATTTGGGCCCCCTAGCGGCTTGTTAAGAACTGCAGTGGGTGTTTTTGTTTTGACATTCGGACATGAATAACTTGAGAAGGGGTCGACAGATCGTCGTGATGTTTGGTATGTAGAGAGCTCGGATGGTGCTTTACATTATCAATGACTAATTATGCAAATCAGGAGCTTATTTGCATAATTAGTAAGGAAAGTTTGTTAACACAATACATTTCAATGGGACACGGGACAGTGTCAGGTCATGTACACAGAGAGTCTTGCATAAATGTACATGTAGGTCAAATAAATAAACTATTCTCCAAGCAGAGGTGTGGGTCCTGCTGGTTTTTAACGCGTTCAGTTTAAGCATTTTTGTTCAACACGGTTGGCGACATAACGAAATAGGGACAAAATAGGAAGCCTGACTAAAAACACCTAAAAACGTGCCAGATTTATTCTATTCATATGTATTGACTGTACTATTTCATCATCACTTTCAACTTTCAACACTGCCATATCGAACCTTTGTGGCCCATATAATATCAACATACTCATATTTTTTCATGACCAGTTATAACATATATCAGCACACTCTACACATATACTAGTCCTGTACCACCAAATGATTTTTAACCCTATCTAGACTGGACTCATTCGCCCAATCATAACGTCCAAATGGTATGGTGCATGATCAAATTTGCAGGGGGTGATAAGCACGTAAATATTAATTACTTTCCATAATAAGCCTTGATTATTTGGCGAAGATAATGTGTTCGTGGAACTCTAGTTGTTGTATTGTACACTTGAATGATATTTCATTTCTGTATATACAAAGGTGTATCATTCCCTCCATCAGTAAGTGATAGAACTCACCAAGTAAGTTTGCAGGTTGTTCTTCCAATGTTCGTCATTGAAGTGTGGTACAGGGAAAGTCTGGTTGGGTTTTTCATCGCAGGAATAGAGATGTCTTGGGCGAGGAATTTGCTGTTGGAACCATTCCACCTGAACGAAGAAATAAACAAATATCACGTACACGCATTGCACCGTGGTTGGAAAATGTCTATACTTGTTTATTAAAAATAAATATTAAAAGCAATTTACCTTTGATTCCACAAGAAACATTGCTCTTCTTTGGTTTCCATTCAATCTGACGTCATTCCTTTCTCTTAAGAGGTAGTAATCTTCAATAATCTGGAAGATCAAGAGCGACATTTCGTGCAAATGTGGTGAACAAATTACCACAAAGCAGGGACTCCTGCATAAAATATTGATATATCATTCACATATGCTTCTTCTGTCAGTAATGGCATTCTTTGCTTACTGAGTATACTCTATATATATCTGTAAACCCAGTCAAGTTATATGCTTCAGCATTATGTGCTCATGATTCTGGCAGTCCTATTTTAAGAAAAGCACTACGTATTTGAAACAATCCAAGGCTCGTAAGAGTTACCCTAATAAAAAGACGGCATCTCAAAAACCATTCAATATCATGAAGGATATAGGTGCAGGATTTACCGCTACGTAATACTGTAATCAACTGAGTGATTTCTAATCTACGCACTAAAATGTAAGACCGATAATACCAAATGCTACCTACATGTTTAACGTAAACCATGCCCATTTTTCCCGCCAGAACTTTGGCCTCCTTCTCTCCTCCATGTACCTGAACCGCCCATGTGTCCGTCGGACGTGTTTGTGATGCAACAAAATGCGAGCAGATACAAAACCATGTAAGGCTGTAGACGAGCAGTGCCATCTGAGAAAATATAGTTACTGTCGTCAGCAATTACCAGTGCAATGTATGCTGAAAATCTAATTCCTGACAATGTTTAAACCTACGAATCGCTGCTTGAACGTTAAGAGTGACTTGATCGTTGCAAATCCCATGCGAATATTACAGACTTCAAAGAAAGATCCTGCCTTTTCTACCAGGAAAAGGTTATAACTGGCTTATTTCCTCATACGTAAAACTATTACATCTGTTTACTGAAACCGTTATCGATATAATAGCCTTGCCTTCATAATTAGATATGAACTTTTAACATCCTCCCTTGTAATCTAAACCTTAAACATAAACTCATCTTAAACCTGAATTTTACTACGATTACTTGTACGTTGATAATAAAACCTCACCACAGCTATACAGGTCTCAAATATTTAACAGTTAAAGATTAACAGATGTAAAGTCAACGTGCTATTAGAACGGAGGAGGAAACAACCACAACCGCACCCAGGCACACTTTTGCTGATTGTAATGACCCTGTAATGAATTCATGCATCAATAGGTAATAAACAGACATATATTGGCAACAGTTAAAGTTCCAATTTTTCTGCACACACCGGTACCGGTGCTCAAAGAAAGAGTATATGTGGCTTCAGGTTCCATGGGGCTATACGAATCCTTACTGTTGTTGATGGTAGCTGTGTATGTATGGTAGCTCTATGATTACCATCATTCTTTTCTCGTCTAGTATAAAGTAAGCGCGTGGATCTTTCAATCCGTCCACAATCTTATGAATTCTTAGGACCAACAAGTAAGTTATGGTCTTGATCTGCCAGATTTTTATGTAACGTTACTGGTGTCACGTATAAAACGGCTATGTCGTACCTTGTTAGTGTTGTAGCGCGTCCCCATTCCTGGTCGCCCTGTTGTATCGAGTTAGTTTAAACATTAACTCAACCGTGACTTGTTGTAAAGGGTGCTCACCCGAGGCTGTACAAATAATGACGTCATGCCTTTCCCTGACAAAACAAATGTTTTTCTGTGAACCAAACAGACATAGCAGAAGAACTCTATTATTTGTGTTACCTAAAAGGAGTTATCAAATCCATTCCACGTGGCTCGATAGATAGATGTCAGATATCTAGATAGATCGTCAAACAGCACATCGTCAAAGTACCCATTCTTTTCAGCACAACCCCGTTGTGCTCCTTTTATGCCTCTTAGGGCCCTGTCACACTTGTGCGTATAATCAAGTGCGTATGAGTTGCGCATCGACATTTCTTTGGTTTAAGTAACGTTTTAGGGGAAGAAGTTGTTTTTCACTTTGACCCACCGTTGTGCAGCCTGGTTATCGAACCAAAGAAATGACTTCTTCGGCTGCAAACTTAACCTAAACCAAAAACATGTTAGTACGCAACTCACGCGGGCTTGTATATACGCACAAGTGCTTTATGTTCGAAAACGTAACGTTATAGCTGTAACCGGCTGACTTAAAGTTTCTGCTACATCTATAGGTAAAATTGAGAAGTTTATTTTTCAACCGTAGTCATACCAAGGACATTATATCCTTGGTCATACATATACGTAGGAGTGCATATTTGCGGTCAAGTCCTCCGATCAAACATTTCCTCTATTTTCATTGTTGCTAGCGATTTGGCACACCCCTATATAGCTATTATTTCGGCCCCCACCAAAAACCAAGTATTTGCTCGCAACCTGGAGTTTTTGAATGTCGCAAGTACACACATTTGATACATAAATCTAACCACTAGTAGTCTTAACGTTGTGATCGAAGAATTGTGTTTGACTTATCTAAACGGACGAGAGGGGTGGGTTGAAGTATTCTCTGTTGCTATGCCTCACAGGACAGACTTCTCATGCTCTGACCTCCAGGAACCCGGGTTTAGGCTAGTAGTACCTTATAGTTCAGCAGACAGTAGGTGCATGTTCTTTATCAATTTACTATGACTTTGTGACATTGTACATGCACTCAGCCTTCGAGCATGATTTTGCAAATAAAACTAACAAAATGTATTTCAAAGTAGCATAACGATGGCCGCAGAATTAAAAAAAGATACCCAGGACAAATGGCCAGGAGAAGAAGAATGAGAAGAAAGTAAGAAACAGGACATAGCTGAATTATATAATATTAATTCTCTTCCATGCCTGTCGCATAAAGTAAAATAATCAAACGGGGGGGGGGGGATTTGATCGGGGGGGTAATCTACTTTTTTCTTTTTTTTTGTAATCCACTGGTAGAATGCCAGTTCTTTACCTTCTTATTAGTGCAATAAAGGAACATCAAGGTGAAGGTAAGGCACATCATCACATAAGTCTGAAATCGCTTTATGTCAGGGCGGCTGACCGGGCAAAGTCGACCGCCCGGTTGGACATGTCGGTTGAGCCAAATTTCGTGGAACTGGCCTTTAGTCAAACTGTGCGTGTGTGTCACCTGTTACAGAACAAAGAAACACTCCGGGCTTATCTAACAAGGAAATGTACTTTGTGAAAAATAATTCTGGAAACTTTGAATCAGCCAAGTATTAAGGATCAAGACTTGAAACTGTCTGCGTCTCTCAACAATTGAGGGACACAACACGTGTGGCAAGACAATTCCCGAGTCTTCTTTTATTAAACCCAGGGCTCAAGACGCAAGTCCTGAACTCTTTCAACCTATCAATTGTTATCAGCTCGAAACAGCATGGTGTGAGAAAGCCTCGAGTTCCAGTGCCCCGTTTGCGTGTGACGACATTATGCCACAGAGCTTCTCACATAGAAATATTAGGCTCGGGATAGTCAGCCAATCTCTTTGCAGGTGCGACTTTTTACCCTTTGAAAACATACTTTCTCTCTGCTCCACCACACGTGAACCACTGGTTGTCTATTTCCGGGCTGTGCTAGAGGTTTCCCCGGGCCCACATCAGACTTATCAGCCACCAACCCAGCACTTAACGCTGAGATGTGGCCCCTCTCGAGTACGATAGACGAGCAAGAAGGAGAAAATTTAGTTAGGAATGGACAAGTCTACAATATCTACAGCCGCCATGTATTAACGATGATGCCCGCGGTTGATTGATTGAATGGACACGTACAGATCGTATATCGGCGCAGACCCAATCTAAACAAGAGTTCCACGACCTCATATCTCCATGAACAATTCTATTCATGCAAATTACTTACAGATTTGCATAATATATGCTTGGTCATCAACACCTTTATCTAACTTACACATGTTGCAATATTGACAGTCCTATAATTTTCCAATTAGATGAATTATGGTGTTTTTGCATTAATTATGCAAATTAGGAATTTTTTTGCATAATTGGTATCTGTTGATGCTCCACTTTCCATTAACTACATATGTTACATGTATTTAAGTCTGATAATGAAAAAACACTGCAAATATAGATTTTCCTCATTAGCTATGCAAATTAAGTCACAATTAGCATAATTTGCACTACATTATGTATATCTCTGTCTAAGCTACCTGCATACTAAGTATCATATTGACAGTCCTATAATTTTCCAATTAAATGAGATATGGTGTTTTGCATTAATTATGCAAATTAGGAATTTATTTGCATACTTGGTATCTGTTGATGATCCACTTTCAAAAACTACATATGTTACATGTATTTGAGTCTGATAATGGAAAACACTGCAAATATAGATTTTCCTCATTAGCTATGCAAATTAAGTCCCTATTAGCATAATTTGCACTTCATTGTTTATATCTCTATCTAAGCTACCTGCATACTAAACATCATGGAAATCCGTTGTTCCTTTGTTCAGTTATTCTCCTTAGAAGACTTTCACAAAAACGCCCCTGCAGTTCCAGAGAAAGCTGCTAGGGGGCCCAAACCTACACCATTTCTTTATTACGTCACAAGCTATCTGCCACCCAAAAATCAAGACCACAGCACGTCCAGGTCAAAAGATACAAAAATTGAAGTTCTGCTGCAGTACCAAGGTCACATACCAGGGGGCCCAAAATCGTCCTTGAACTTCGGCTTCACAACACCTACCCACATACCAAATATCATTGTAATCCATCAAGAGGTTCTTGAGTTATGCTGACTACAGTAGTGCGGAAACACAAACAGACAGACAGACAAACACACACACAGACACACCCAAAACTATATCTCCATTTTTCATGGAGATAATAAGAGGGAGGAGGTGCAAACTCACATAGCAGTATCAGATGTTCACATCTGATACTGCTGTGTGAGTTTGAGTCTTTGCGTGTGTTTTGTTTTTTATTCCGCTAGTTGAATTTCCGTTCTTTGCCTTCTTATCAAAACAGCGAAGAACTATCAATGTTCAACACATCATCACACAAGTATGAAAAAAATCGCTTTATGTCAGGGCGGCTGACCGGGCAAAGACCTCCCGGTTGGACATGCCGGTTGAGCCAAATTTCGTGGAACTGGCTGGAAGTCAGACTGTGCGTGTGTGTCAGCTGTTACAGAACAAAGAAACACTCCGGGCTTATCTAACAAGGAAATGTACTTTGTCAAAAATAACTATGGAAACTTTGTCAAAGGGCAAGGTCTCCGAGCATGGCAAATGCATTGTTGGCAGCACAATCATTTATTTGGAAGTGTTTGTATCAGTTAACGCAAGCACAATAATAAAATATACTTGAAGCCATTTAAGCTGCGCAACTGTATCCCGGCATACAAAGTTACCAACCTGAACAATGAACGCACATCGACGAACATTACAGTTCAACTTTGCCTCAGATGGATGAATATGTTTATGTCAATAACCAGTACAGTAACTGTAATATTCTCTGTTGCTAAAGGCTCAAGTCTCAACTGGAAATAGCTTTGATGTCATTCAAAAGTTGATAATGATGATAAGTACGGGGCCTTCTTTCAGTCATCACCATCCACTTGTTGTGTTTTCATACCAAGCAAAGTGGTCTATTGGTGGCCAATATTCCCGTGGTATTTAGAATTTTAAAAAGTATGATCGTATTAAAGCACTTCTCAAACTGCTTCATGCGTCGACCAGGCACGACCAGATCCAGTTCTTAAGTCAGTGTACGTCATACATGCAAGTCCTAGATTGGAGGAAAGTTCCCTAACCACAGTGGCACGCTCCATCATCAATCAATCCAGTCAACATTCTTCAAAATAACAAGTCAGCAACGTGGGTTCTGCTCTTTTGAGTCAGCACTTTGTCATATTTACACAAGGGGCAAGGAAGTATTTTCTTCCAAGAATTTTTCTGATAAACAACTTCATCAATTTGCTGACTGATAGGTTCATTGTTTCAATCCCGTATAAATTGGGCGTCCGGATCGGCTGGCGGCATACCACAACTACCCACGCTACAGTTGCTGTGACTGAATCTTCGGACCGAAGAGACCGACTATCCACTGTTCGTCATGGTAAGCCACGAACATGCAGAAATGTCTCTTATGCTCTCTGAATTTTTCATGCATATTGTTTTAGATGTATTATATTTGTTCATCTCCCCCAGGCCGGATTTCTGCTCCTCCCCATCTTGGCGATTCTGTCTACCGTTCACGCGGCTCCCTCCTGTACTTGCGAGGAAAAGGCCTCCTCGACCCAGGTAAGTAGGACGGAATTTACATGTTCAAAAACATATTCAATGATATGTGCTATTAGCTGAGTCGACGTAAGGATCACCATGTATCTTCCAAAACAGTCAGGCCGCAGTTCAATGTCACCGATATTCTTCGGTTCTTATTGATTCAGTGACGCAGGTTTAAACTGGTCATTCTGAGTCCAGAATCTGAAAATACGTCTGTTGAACAGAACAAGCAGCAATATCATGTTTTCAAGAATTGCAATGTGATTGAAAGCTCTTTGTGAAAACCTCAGCCTGGTGTAACATAGTAGTGAACGACCCATTTGCAAAGGAAAACTCAGAAACTGTTGCTACGATTGCTCCGAGTGATTCGTGCTCTAATTCATATTACTTGGCATTACAGCAGTACACTGTCGAAATCAACGAGGAGGGAACGATTTTCAACCAAGTGACTGATGTGGACCGGGAGAATCAGATCGTCGTGTTCCACGTGCCTCAGCACAACATCGTGTCTACCAACCAGGTCATGTTGGACTACAACACGGTAAGTGCAACATTCTGACGTTAGCGTCATGATCTCTTTGTCCTATTTGGTTATTGAAAATAAGAGGACGGCTAGCGGTGGAAACAGAACCCAATGTTTCTTTATTTCAGAGGCTGGTGATGACGCTTTTCACCGACGCGAATGTCTGCTTCCTGTCCCACATGCCAGAAGATATGCTGACCTTGGACCAACTGGAAGACGGGTTGAGTGAGATGGCGGTGAGTAAACATTCAGTAAATCACAGTTAAAATCGGCTCGATAAGAGGGTGTTGGCTAATTACATTTACCTTCCAAGTTACTGTATCTGTCCTTGTAGAACTTACATGGAGGATCACATATCTTCATTATAGAGTCCGCAAACACGAAGCAGCATCCTCAAGAAGAAGAAGGAGGAGACCTATCAGCGAGCCGCCCCACAGCCCGTGAAGGACCGGTCCATGCTGGGGGACCAGATGGCCCAGATGTGCGCCAAGCAACCTGTCTACAGCACAATGGTGGTCCCGGAGGAGTCCATCGAACAAAATGGAGGTACGCACCTACCTTACATCGACAATATATCTAAACTAACGCTTACATTTGGGTTTATACAGTTTGTAAGCCTCCGCTCATGACCAAGAATCAGACCAAGTACGCATAGTCTTCTTCCCGTGTTTCATGTTGATAATAACTTCATTGCACAACAATTGTTCAAGGTACAAAGTATGGCATTCACTGGTACATAGATAACATCCTATTAGGCTAGTCAATCTATCTTATACAATATGGTGTAGTAGTATGGGATGACAATAGGATTTTACAATCATTAGAGGAGTTTATAACGTCTAGACATTCTTTTATATACTTCCCAATGTATACCATGCATGGGTTATCACATGTCATTATGTACTTAAATTTGCTATTCAAGTCCATTGAGATAAATCCTGGTAAATCCGACGATAGCATTGAGTATAGTGAATTACGTATATCAAAATATTTGGGACATACAATCAAAAAGTGGTATTCGTCTTCAACTACCTCTGGACAAAATGGACAAACCCTATATTGATCTCCATTGCACTGTTTTACTCTTTTTTGTCTGGATTGAGATATGAATATCTACCCAATAAACAGCCACCGACCAAGTTCAACTCTTTTAATCTGTTAGATTTTACTGTAAGCAAGGTTTTGTATTTTATCTAACGGAGGTCCTTTTTCCCCTTATCAGGAAACAAAACTGCTCGCATCATCATCAACTGCCCCCCGACCATGTTCCTGTGGCGGTGTGAGGTGGAGAATTCGTGCATCTACGTCTACAACTGCCAGAGCGTGCCGGGCCGACCAGGACAAGCACCAACCGCCGCGCAGTGCAACAGGAACCATCAATTTACCGGCAGCGCTTGGGAATGCACGCCTTTCTGCCCTGGGGAGTAAATCAATCTAACATCTGTCATTGGGTGTATGTTTTAACTTGGAAAGCTAGACTTTACACCCCTATCTGTGTGACGCTTTATGCTAAAGTTGAGATGACTTCGATTTCTTTCAATAACAGCCATTGTTCGGGCGGTACTTTCTCATTTGAAGGAGACTACATGTAGGTTCCGAAATGTAAAAACCAAACTTGATGTGCAACTTTCGTGGTTTGTACTGAAATATATATTTTTAGGGCAAAGTCGTTATGTTATACAGATTAATCTCAAAACGAGTTCAATAAAGTGTTTTTGATAAGCCAATCTGTATTTTTTTCATTGTTTATTTCCATACTTATATTTGCCGTTATTGTTTTAAAAATAAAATCCTGCTGCTTTACAGGCTAAGCTTAGCTGTAAAGGCCACTTGCATCAGGTGTAATAATGTACGGTTATTTCATCGTTATATATGTCTTTCTCTAAGATGTTTAAAAAAGATTACCTCTACCTTGATTAACTGAAATATAACTTCCAGTGTAGACGGCCGTTCTTGTTGCATTTCGTTCCCTCAACACACCTACATGTATATAGACTTGAAACAGCGGTTAAAGATTAACATTATATATAGTATTACGTGAATTTGAAGTGCTGTTAGACCGGAGGAGGAAAAAACCACATGACCCTCAGCAGTGTAGAACGCAGGCACACATTTAAAAATCGTACTGACACTGTAATGCATCAAGTCATGCATAAATAGCTTATAAACAGACATATTGACGGTAACAGTTACCAAGTTTCTACAGCACTCTCCGGTATCTCTTTAATGCTGAAATAATATGTGGCCACGGGGCTAAACAATTTCTTACTGTTGTTGATAGCCTTGTAATTAACATTATTGTTTTCTCGCACAAAACCGAAGCGCATGGATCTTCCAATCTATCTAACTCTTAGCACCAACAAGTAAGTTATGGTCTTGATCTGCCAGATTTTAATGTACTGGCGACACATATAAAACGGTTATATCGTACCTTATAACCGTCCCCACTCCTGATCGCCCTGTTGTATCGAGTTAGTTTAAACTTTAACTCAGCCGTGGCTCAGGGCTGGTAGCAAAGGGCGCTCACCCGAGCAAACAATGACGCCATGTCTTTCCCTTGTTATGAACTCCATTAAAATTACAAGGTTTCTACCCGCCCGCCGCGGGCGTCACTGGTCTCGGGCAGTCGCAGTCCAAAGTGTGTAAACGTTGTACTTGTATTGTCTTCTGCTCTTTTATCCTCCCCATGGCTGACCGAGTAATTTTAATACTTCCATGCACCCAAGATTCGCTTTTGATTTGTTTATGTAACAGTCGGTGCAAAATACCTGTATTGCACTACGCAGTTCTTAGTGTTGAAAACAACATTGTCGTAATGAAAAATGCTTTCATTTCCTTTCTCATCCGCTCTATAACTAGCTACTATAATTCTTGATTTGTTAACTGTAACTTATTGTAGCTGATTTCACTATCAGTAGTCAACAGCTAAAATTTCATCATCGCTAATATTTGATCACTAATATTTAAGCCACCGTTAAAATTAAGTGCCGTGACCTACTCCTTTTTCCCCCAACCGCTATCTTTTCCTGCCGCTATACTGATTAAAGTGATTTACAGGGGAGGGGAGGGGGTAGTAGTGGCCGTGATTTCTTACTTCTGAGTCTCCCAGAAGGCAGGAGAACTTGAAAATGAGAAGAAACAGAATAAAAAAATTTCTCTCTCATGCCTATGAAATAAGATAATCAATTGGGGGGCATAATCGTCAGCAAGTGGACGCCATTGATTATTTCATTCTTTTTTTTCTTCTGTAATCCACTAGCAGAATGCCAGTTCTTTACCGTCTCATAAGTACAACAAAGGACCACCAAGGTACATGTAATACACATCATCACACAAGTATGAAAAAGCGCTTTATGTCAGGACAGCTGACCGGGTAAAGGCCGCCCGGCTGGACATGCCGGTTGAGCATGCAAACTTCGTGGAACTGTGTGTGTGTGTGTGTGTGTCAGCTGTTACAGAGCAAAGAAACACTTAGGCTTATCTAACAAGGAAACGTACTTTGTGAAAAATATGTCTGGCAACATTTGTAATAGGGCAAGGTTTCCGAGCATAATAGATGCGTTGTTGAACAGTTCAATCATGGTCATGGGAGTATGCATATCAATTAGCACACGCTCGTTGTGAATGCTAGGTTGCGGCGTAGTTTGCAGTTCTGCCTTCGTCAATAGTTTAGTATCTATGATCTCCGTCATGACGCCAATGACAATGGCCGTTAAAGTACAAGGCTTCCATTGTCTACTTCAAAACAATGTTGCATAACACCACGATGGTTTTTACAGTACAGTCAAACCTATACAAATGATCACCTATAAATAAGGACCACCTGGCCATTGTGACCACCTTTTGGTTGCTATAAGGTACTTTTTCCATCACACAAGCATTAAGAACCCTGTCTATGGTGACTGCCTGTCCGCATAGATCAGAATTTAGCGGTCAGTGAGTAATCTTCTTAGGCAGGCTTGACTGTATTCAAAGAAATCAATAGTCCAATTGATGCCTCTATTATCCAGACATGTACAGCTTCTGAGCTATTATATTGATATTAATAACACGTGCAGTTCTGAAAGAATTCACAAAATAACAGCAACATATTAGGTTCTGATTCTGGGAGTCAGCAGTCTTTCGTCCGTTAATAACTTCACTCAGGTTGGAAAATCACTGTACAATCACAGTCGCTGTCTTGAATGACCGGCTGTCACCTTCCTCGCTTCGCCTCTGGTGACACTCACACTGCAATCAATTGTCGCAGCTTGTTCCCAATCAACGGTGGCACGTTCCATCCTCAATCAATACAAGCGATAATTTTCAAAATAACAAGTCAGCCACGTGGGCTCTGTTCTTAGGAGTCAGCACTTTGTCATGATTACACAAACGCCAAGGAAGTGTTTTCTTCCAATAATTATTCTGTATTGAACAACTTCATCAATTGGCTGACTGATAGGTTTATTGTTTCAATCCTCTATAAATTGGGTGTCTGGTGGGGCTGGCGGCATACCACAACTACCCACGCTACAGTTGCTGTGACTGAATTTTCGACCGAAGAGACTGACTGCCGACTGGTTCGTCATGGTAAACTGAAAATATTACTTGTGCTTTCTGAATTTTGCTTGTATATTCAGTCAAAAATAACCCCATAGCATGTAATATTTGTTCATCTCTCCCAGGCCGGATTTCTGCTCCTCCCCATCTTGGCGATTCTGTCTACCGTTCACGCGGCTCCCACATGTACCTGTGAGGAAAAGGCCTCCTCCACCCAGGTCTGTACATGTATCATTGATAAATTTGGCATGCTTCATAAAGACTTCATTGATAGCCAGATTTTATCTTTGAAAAGTCTTCAATGAAAATCATCGATTTACTTTCCTTTACCAAGCAGTAGTTGAAACAGGAACATGTAGTTCAATTGTTTGGGGAAACTGTTATTGTACACAATGGGCTTTATAATCCCGTTTCAAATTCTACAGGGAAGCCAGATGTCGATCCATAACACAGAGGTAGTTCCCGAGTTGTCCCTCCAAGAAAGGGGAGGTAAGTATTAAGTGGTGTGGCAAATGTGCTTTGAATGTCATTTCGTACGATATCTTGATTCACTGCATTCTTCTTTTAGATATACCAGCTGTTTTTAATTTTTTTGTCGACGCCTCAGGAGCTAGCCGAATAGTATATTGCATGTCCGTTTATCAAGAAGTCTCAGACTAGTAATTCATCAGGTATTTCAGGTATGTCCATGAACAACGTAATTCTGTGAACACGGTAGCTCGAGAGGCAATTATTCCTAATCGGCCTCCTAGCGGCTCTTGGGGTAGAGAGTAAGCGCTATAGGGTTAGGCCCTCAAGCGGCCTTTTTGGAACTGCAGGCGCCAATTCTGCTTCAGACTTTGGAAGGGAATAACTCATGAAGGTGTTGAAGGATCGTCATGGTATTTAATATGTAGATAGATAGGCCATAGGGATAGGCCATCTCCATGGCATGGCTCTTCTTTGCGTAACAATGAGGCCCTGAAAAACATGCATTGCATAATACAAAAAGAGAGCAACAATTATATACAGGTATGAAGGACACGTGTAACAGATAATCCCGATTTTGTGTTTTGCAGCTCGACAGGAACTTCGTGATGGGCTCACCATTATTGATTGCTTCACTGACTTTCAGTGGTTATGTCAGACTGTTTGTGAGAGTGTGTCATATGGAAGGCCACCAGCAACCATAGCAGAGTGCGGCGGTATCGCCACTTCCTGGGAATGTCATCCTTTCTGTGCCTAATCAGTTCATTGCTTTGAAATGTCTGTTTATATGACAAAGTTTTGAATATTACGGAAGACAACCCATAGGGCCGATAAAAAAATTAAGCAATCTGTTGGTAACCGAAATAAGGAGGTACAGCATATTACAAAGTATGTGACTCTGGGCTGAATGTATATGTGGTTTCCGCGACACGTAACGGTTTTACACATAATTTTGGGCTACACGTTTTATACACGTCGCTTAAAGCAAACACTGCCCTCTTAATGGTGAGTCGATTTGTCAAGTTACTATAACGACTTGATTAGTGAAATTCTTTGAAAAATACTCTCAGACGTTCTTGTATTGTTTGATAGCAATGTAGCTGATGCACGCTCAATACATCTCCTGAAGTAATATGATTGTGTGCAAATGACTTGTGAATAAAATTCAAACTGCTATTTGAACAGCCACATGTGTGTCCGACTCTAACTGATATGATTCATAATTATTCCTGCAAATCTAGATGGTTGAAAAAGAATGGTTGAAAATGTTATCTTGGTTGTACATAATTCAACACTGCAAACAGGGCAGCTGAAATCAAGCGCATCTAATTTGCATGATTAATACGAAAGTGTCATAATTCCTCAGTGGTTATGATGGGAATTTCACCACTGTGACATGTGTACTTAGTTACTTAAAGGTAACAAAATCACAATGTATAGAATTTGTGAATATGGAAGTTATGTTGAAATAGAATTGTGGAATGATAGGACTTCAACACATACAATTTAACGCTTCATACGGTTTTAATTTGTTTGGTGGTTATACACTCAAGACCATGCAGCTTTTAAGAATACATACAACAAAGAGGAAAACCTGTTACAGATATATCATATACGTACCCTGCTTTACAAAATACATCGGCTGCTTGTCAGCATCCAGGCACTCGTGTTCACCAACGAGGTAATGATATTCGGCACTTCCAGCTTCCACAATGACCAAAAACATCTACCCCTCCTCAAACAACTCAACTCACTCAGTGGATGTATTTCCATAGGCCAAACTGTACCTAAAACTTTATTGTGGCATTTTGGAAAGGAAAATGCATTCCCAAACGTGAACTTGAGTCTGTATCCATTGTCCTTGCCACAACGCCGCCAGGCGGCAAGGAATAGCATTACACCCTGATGAAGGCAGCCAAAACGGCCAAAATTGACTGGCTGGGAGAAAACGAACTTTACCAAGTTATCCACAAAGCTTCATGTAATGATGTTCCCATTCCTAACTTATATGACTTGTCTATTATAGCATTTCCTGAACTATCATACAACCGCAGTCCTAAGTTCAAAGTCGAGTCTTCCCAGGTAGGAAATAACATGTCCAGCTACGATTGGTTTCACGTCATGCACGTGGACATGTTTTTTTCTTAAGTATCCTTTTTGTGTCACAACCATAAAGCACACCTCCACTAAGGCTGCAAGAGAGTCAACTAACCAACAATTAAATTGCTTGCAGCAGTTCCAAGTATTTCTACATCTAAACAAGGATTCACAATCGGACGTCTCATCCAAAAACTTCCATCCACAACAGACTGTTGTTTCGTGTGCAAAATCAGCATTACTCCACTTCAACACATTTCACGTCATGATGTTTCCAACTTGGCCCTAAAGGTTATCTCATGGCAGCGTTTGTGTGTGGATGTGTGTGTGTGTGTGTGTGTGTGTGTGTGTGTGTGTGTGTGTGTGTGTGTGTGTGTGTGTGTGTGTGTGTGTGTGTGTGTGACACAGTGTGTCTGTGTAATATGTGTGTATGTGTATGTGTATGTGAACATCATAGGTCGAGAAGGCATTGGTGGATTGTAGTGATATTTGGTATGTGGGTAGGTCTTGATAAAACCTCGAAATTGGTTAAATTTTCGGCCCTAGAGCATGTTTCTAACTTCTCCTTCTAACGTAACATCACCAATTAACGTCCGATTTATTCAAAACGTATTTATCTTAAAACCGCGCGGACAGAGCCAAATTTCAAACCCATGGGCAGAAATATCAGCTCTTCTAAAAAGAAAATGCATGGTCTGTAAGTTTTTCTCCGCCTGTTTAACGCCGTGCGAGCATGTATTTATACTGAGTTATATGATGAAGAATTGTGCTAGGGTAACCCATTATCGTCCACTTCTGAATCTTTTCCCTTCTAGCGCTATGCTTGAAGAACATAGACCAGAAAAAAATGCACAGTAACTGTCCAAAGTAGTCTGCAGACAAATGATAATAAAATCACAATGTCTGTCCGGCCACTTGCTTAACGCGATGGAAAAAAAAAGCAATGTTTATCTGTAAATTTCCCCCACATGCGCGGCACGTGGCGTTCACGTGGTAAACGCATGGCCATTATGTTTTGCTGTGCAAAAATTAAAGAGATGGCTAAGGATCATACTTATGATGTTCTTTATTGCTCATGAGAACAGGCTTTGGCATAATACACCGCGACATGTGGACATGAGCCAAACCGGACGTAAATAGGTTCTACACGTAAATAGGTCATGTTACGTTACCATGCCAACCTTGCTCGCGTTGTGGAATTGTGCGTATTTCGTCATAATCACGTCCTGTTGAGGCGTCACAATGGTATCATTACATGTGTGTCGTCATCTATCCATGGCAACAAAGGGAAAACAAACAAACAAACAAAACTACTAGTATAAAGGATGGACGCGTCCCTGTATCACAGCCTTCTCGGCGCGGATGTGGAACACGCCTGGTCATTGGTCGGCCCGCAGGTGGTTCTAGGGTTGCTAGGCAACGACGCCATTGCTGTGTCGTCACTGGAGCAGGCGGCGGCGTTCGGTTTGTTGGCTGTGTTTGTCAAGAAGGTCAAGCCGCGGAGCGAGAAGGTCATCGAGAAAAGTGGCCGGTTCGAGCTTCTGGGGACCCTTCCGGACCTGTGTAGCCCCGCCCCCGGGGGGTCAAAGGTCGCCAAGGCCGCGCCCCAGAAATGGGCGTGGTTCCGGTGCCCTTATCTACTAGACATGGTCAGCATCAGAGCCTAATGATTTCCAACGCTAAGGCAGTCGCTTGTGTCGTTTCCTTCGCGTGTCATGTACAATGCACTCGTATAATTGTTCAACCCTGTTCGTCTTTTGTTAGAGATAAACCATTCGAGCTGGATAGCAACCGAGTTGTTGCCATGTGTGATCATGGGTTAGATATTAGACGGGATTTGTAGGGCTATATTCCAACCCGGCAACCGAGTTGTCGCCATGTGTTAGAGATTAGGGCAATATCAACCGAGTTTTCGCCATGTATGATTATGTGTTAGATATTATATTAGGGCTATATACCAACCGAGTTGCCGCTGTGCCTGTCCAGGTGAGTTGGCGGAAGGAGGAGCCGAAAGAGATCCACGTGCGGATCCAAGGCGTCAGGAAGTTCTCGGCACAACTCACCTTCGCGAAGGGCGACCTGACTCTCGTTCCCTGGCTGTACGGGCTGCAGCACGAGCGGCACGTCTACGTCATCACTGACGTGTTTCGCGCGGATGACGTCAGCCTGGAGGTGTCGGTGGGCGGCAGGACGGACCGGCTGGTCTCTGCGCAGCAGCGACTCCTGGCGTTCAAGTGGAAGAAGTACAGGCTGTCGCGCACGCGGCCTGGAGTTCTGAAGGAGCCCTGGGTTCCCGTCAGGCTTTGTAAGTACCAGAGTTCAGAGTTCATCTTGAGTCGGCCTCACGGGCATCGCAGGGAGGCGGGAAAAGGCGAGGGGAGCGGCTCGGAGAAAGAACTCCTCCGGAGAAGGACGAAACGGGCATGCTCGGAGGCGCAGCTCGCATCAGACGACAGCACCAAGTGGGCCGTCCGGCTGACGCAAAGCGCGGGAACCCTGATAGAGGGGTCAACGTCCGCTGAGGGGAGCATGCGCAGTAGAGAGGGACACGACCTTCAGCTGGAGGACATGGAAATGGAGGATTTGTCCTCGGACTGAAGTTTAGGACTTTCCTCGAATGTCTCTTTAATAGCCTGCTCACACACAGCATTTGGACATTGATACGATGTCATCAACTAATCAGTCAATTAGTCAATAGTGGGGTTGGTGACAAACCGTCACACTTTAACGAACGTAATTTTTGGGGCGTCTGTTCTAAGTATTCACAAATGACACTACAGATTACGGTTAGAATCGTTTGTATACAGTTAACGAGACAAAGAGACAAGACTGAATGAACACAGTTCTGAAATGTTTTATGGTAGCTGCAAGACACGTATCGTCGTTATATATACAATGCACACTTTTTAATTCACATTTAAACAAACATCAAACACGCTGGATGGGTGCCGATTGAACAGAAATAGATAACACGGTGCACTTCTTTATTTTATGAAAACAGAATATCTCATTATTGATCAAAATTGCTATGTTGTTAATATTCACGATTTCATTAATCACAGACCCCAGTGGAGGAAAATGATAACATCCTTACGCCCCACACGGGACGACGTGAAGAAATAAGTGTACTCTTTACGGCAAATAAGCCACAGAAATCAAGAGACAAGATCACTCAAAATAAAGCTGTTAATACATTAAGCTTGGCTGCCTGGCGCTCCACTATGTATTGTCTTGTTGCAATTTTTAATTAAGAATAAAGAATGCATTTAGGTGCATTTCCCTGTAAATCTTGCATTTCCCTGTAAGATTAGCCTGGGTGCTATCCTATTTCTACCGGGGCTCCTACACTCGCTACCCTAATTAGGGTAGCGAGTGTAGGAGCCCTGGTAGAAATAGGATGGCACCCAGGCAAGTGCAAGATCACATGTACCTGTAGAGCTCTACACAGTGCCCCTTATAACACGCCACCGCTATGTACCCGTCCGGAGTCAGGGCGATTCCATGGGCGCTCTTCCCTGTAACTACCGCCACATTCCTTACAAACGTCCCGTCGGGCCCGAACACCTGCACACGACCGTCACCTGCGTTACCTGCGACAACGTTACCTGCCGGGTCTAACGCCACACCTGCGGGGCTTTGTAGTTCGCCGTCATTGTCACCCTCCCTACCAAAACTAGACATCAAGTTTCCCTCAAGGTCAAATGCAACTATCTTGTGGGCGAACCGGTCAGTGACGTACATCGCACCACGTGACTCGTCCACCGCTATGTATGATGGGAACTGCAGGTGCCCCTTGCCGATGTCCCGGATGAGACTCCCGTCATGCTCCAGGAGGAGACAGGACCCCTGAGCCGAGTCCAACACCACCATGCGGCCGTCCTGCAGAACTGCAGCTCCAGATGGACACAGGCAGCTGTCAGGCTGAATACTGCTCAAAAGTTCGCCTTTCTACAATTGTCTAAAAGGCCGTTTATGATTCCCCCATCTGAATTCAAATTAAACGAAGTATGTGATTAAATTTCCAACAAAAGTCAAGGTTATATCTAGGTTATATAACGTTAACCTCCTTGCAAAAATAAAGGAATTGTACAGAATTCAAAAAGAAGTTTTAGTTACCAGAACTCCAAATGATACTGATTTTAGCATCAAGATTTTACTTTCAGCCGACTATAGACAATCACTGTACACAGAGGGACCATTCTGGTTTTGTGAAGGTTTCTTGTAGACATGGCTTTATTGGTGTTATATTTTGCAAATAGCCAGAGAAAACTAAGTTTGATTGGCAAAGTTTGATTAGAATCCAATCAGACACATAGTACTATTCTCCAAGCAGAGGCTTCGATCGAGAGGGGTAGTTTTGTCCGGGATTTTAACGTTCCTCTCGAGAGGAGAGGAACGTTAAAATCCCGGACAAAACTACCCCTCTCGATCGAAGCCTCTGCTTGGAGAATAACATAGTACTGCATGTACATGATAGTGTGAATATTAGCCTGATATACTGTACAACGACATATGAAAAATGAATATCATATTCATCCATTCATTTATTCATCATATGAAGTCCTATGAAAATTGATCCCGTAGATATCATCAGCATTTTCTAATCAGAGTTTATTTGTTACAGTGTAAATGTTAGCCTGATTTCAATCGCCCTTCTAGCCAGCAGCCGCCTGTAACTGCTAGCCGCGGGGACGGGACAGAAACCCCCGGACAGTTGGAGTTTGTGTTATACAGACTATGTAAATGTAACATATTTCTTAATTTTCGAACATATATATCAGTACATTTTGCAGAAGGTAATAAAAAAACTGTATGGTGGACCAACACGTATCGTATGAGTGTGTGAAAATACTATTTTCAGATTGGCAATCTGTGCAATTGTTAGGGAGAAGGGTCCTTTTCGTCTCCCTTTTCTGTTTTTTTTTCTCTTCATTGTCCTTCCTGTGAAATCAAAGGAAAGTCACATCCCATGATTCTCTCCCTCTTGTAATATTGCAGCATTGCTGTTCGGGGTCCGCTCTGCCGCATGCTGCTGTTCTCCACCATTTCCACGGGAAAGTCTGGGAACCGCAGAACTGGCTTGACGCGGCCCGCTGGCAGCCTCAACGCACTCTGGTACTGAACAGTCGGAAGCCCTGAATGAAAATACTCTTTGTACACGACCAAGTGTTTTATTCAACCGACATTTCGGTGACCGTCTGTCACCTTTCTCAGGGCAATTCTGACTGGTTCACTCTGTACTGCAGCTATAGGTGGCGCTGCTTACAGATGCAGTCCCAAAAGTATCATAAGCTGCAGTGCAAAGTGACCCAGTCAGAATTGCCCTGAGGAAGGGTGACAGGCGGTCACCAAAACATTGGCGTGAATAAAACACTTGGTTGCGTACAAAGAGTCTTGTCATTCAGTGACTTACCAACCTGATGAAACTATTCTCAGAGCAATTAGCCCCGTTATTCGTTACTCCATCATTTCTCGTTAGCACCATCGTTACTCGTTAATCCCAGTCGTCATCATCATGCCCGCCGCCGTCGTCCCCTCCCGAGGAGGGTGCCGGGATCATCGCTGAGATCCGGTCCATGGCCGACCCCCCTCCGGACGGCGGGGCGGCAGCACCCCCCCTCTTGTCGTCGTCCCCCCCGGCCTGCTTGGTCCCTGAGATGCCCTTCCGCCTCATGGACAGCTTGGAGGCGAGGTCAGACATCAGGTCACCTCCGGAGGACACAGGCGCGACCTGTAAGATTCAAGATGTGTTTATTGAAACCTTGCAGAGAGACACTGAATTACATTCAATTTACAAAGGTTAAAATCATTAACAAGGGCTTATACATTGTACTGCACATTTATGAGTGGTAAAATGGATGCACGATATTTCAATTCAATTTCAATTCAATTTTTTATTGTGAAATAAAACTGGCATAAGTACAATAGGGTAGTTGTACGTCTGAATTCTGTTGATTTTTACAAATATTGCTTACAAAAAAATCACAGTACACATTACTACTTTATACATATACACACAAATAATACTGCACTTTATATTACACGACACTGTTGACAATACCTTTGCCTCGCCCTTCTGTTTCTTCCGCTCCGTTTTCAGGTCCTTCGCGCTCTTGAGCTTGACCTTCCCGGCGCCGCCCGCGGCTCGGATTGCCGCCATGAGGTCAGTCCGCCCGTCTGATGACACCGCCGCCGGGGCGTCCTTTGGTGGGGGTGGGGGGGCCGCAGCAGGGGGTGGGGGTGGTGGAGGGCCCCCTGCAGTATCTGGAGCAGGGGGAGGGGGTGGAGGTGGCGGAGGGGGTCCTCCGGGCCCCAGGGGTGGGGGAGGGGGTGGGGGACCAGCAGCAGGAGGGGGTGGGGGAGGGGGTGGGGCAGTATCTGTGGGGGGAGGGGGGCCGGGGGGTCCGCCGGCGGGGCCTGAAGGCGTCATCTCATCAGGCACAATGGAGGGAAGGTCAGGAATGACGCTTGGAACGGACGGAGCGATCCCAGGGCCAAGATCAGCGCTGTAGGCAAGGTCATCCGCCACTCCTGCAGGTGAGACAGAAGGTCAAAGGTCAGAGGCTGAATCTCACAGTTGAAAGCGGCCATTGTCACATCCCGACATCAATCCTAACGTGCCTTCACAGAATTAGAGGGAAACTAAAAGCGGCAGTACTGACTGGTCCCACTAGGGGGGGCTTTTACACAGCAAAGTTAGTCCAGCACTTGGGCAGTGATATTTGACTATCAATTTCTGTCATTTTGGGGATGACAGAAGAAAGAAGAAAATCTCAGCCTTGATGCTAACCCTGACCCTAACCTGTCACCTCTACCCTCTGATCTGACCTGGCCTCTAACCCTAACCCGGTAGATCTGGCAGGAGACGTCGATCTCCGGCAACTTGCTCATATCAGAAGGGATGTAGAAGTAGTTCTCGGCCTGGATGCTAACCCTGAACCTAACCTGTCACCTCTACCCTCTATCCTGACCTCTAACCCCTATCCGGTAGATTCGGCAGCAGGTTAGGGACGTTGATCTCGGGCACCTCGCCCATATTAGGGATGTTGAAGTAGTTCTCGGCCTGGATGCTAACCCTGACCCTAACCTGTAACCCCTGACCCCTAACCCTTACCCGGTAGGTCTGGCAGCAGGTTGGGGACGTCGATCTCGGGCACCTTGCCCATATTAGGGATGTAGAAGTAGTTCTCGGCCTGGATGCGCTCGAGCTGCTCGCGGTTGGTGATGGTTGACGGGGCGTCGGCCAGGCCCTCCTCCTCCTCCTCTATATCCTTCCTCGTCTTGGTGACCACGCCCAGCGGGTCAAGGGTCACATACTTCTTGTACCTGGGGAAACACACCATCAGCAAAATTACAGATTTTGTAATGACAAAAAAAGTGATGTTTTCTCTGGTCAGTGGTTTCCACTTGCTCTAAAAGCAGCGTGTTGGACTCCCCAACATGTCACCTTGTCAGTGGATGGAATGAAAATTTCAGCTTGTTTCACCTACATGCTGGTATCTTTGTGTTGAAGTATTTACTCTAACTTGCTGTATGATCTCTGGCATTTGGAGACTGCTGCTGCACTACAGCTGTCAGTGTTCTGCATGAGGCATCGTGTGAGGCGCCATCAGAGTTCTGTCTGTCGAGAATGAAACTTCCTGAGTTCCTTCCCTGTCCTCCATCAAACACTTCCTTCATTCATTGCCAAAATATTTTGACAGAGATCTGGGCAAATTTTTCTCACAACACCCACTCCAAATCCACCCCCCTCCCGTATTCCTAACCCCGACCTCTGCAGGTGTTTCCCAAGGTCGTCTGTACAAACGACCTTGTGTCCGTGCAGGTGGGGTTTACAGCCGTCGATAATCAGACGGATCAGCGTCCTGACGCCCTCTGTGCGTCCGCGAAGGTCGAAGTGAAGATTAGTTCCATATCATATATCATGATATCATATATCATGATATCATATTTCATACTTCGCCCTTCAGAATAATCCTACTGCATCTAGGAGCTCTGCCAGCGCCGATCGGGGCTCCAAACTTCATTCTGGAGAATCGGCACACTGATGCTCTCTCTCTTGCTCTCTCTTTCTCTCGCTCTCTCTCTCCCTGTCCAATTTAACGTCTTTTATTCCCTGTCACATGGGGGAGCCCGTGGACTCCTCATCAAGTGCAAGTCTTTTTTGTTTTTACGGCTGGATGCCCTTCCTAACGCCAACCCAAAACCCTACTGTAGGGCTTAGGATGTGCAGCAAACCTTAAGGATTTAGGCGCACAGAAACAAATTTTGGTGCACCGCATAGAAAAAAGTAGAATAGAAACCTCATGATCAATGCCTAACGTTGTATAGCTTGAATCTAAAATTCTGCACCTAACTCTGAAATTTCAAACAAGTGATGCTAATACAACAAAGGTTTTTTTATTCAGAATGTGCTGTGTACTATTTTTATCATAGTACCTTTACATGTTACCCTACACAACTATGTAGGTGCCTCGGTGCACCCACAGTCACTAATTAGGTGCACAGCTCCGATTTTGGGTGCACAGAAGTGCATTATCATATCCACCCAGTATTTTCATCCCTGTTCCATAAAGCGGGGAGTTGGTCACGCGTATGTGCCGTATCGTATACATCGCAGCCGTAGGAATCACATCAACCTGCAGCGGCCGGGCGGCCGGGATTACGGAGGAGTCACCCGAGAGTCGGCTGGTTCACTGCCAATCATAACTCACCCCTCAAGTTCAAGTCGAAGTTTTATGTGAAAAATTCCGGCAGAGAACTTTGAAAGTCGCCATCATCAGTATTCAGTTTGTATGGACATGGTTTTGGAATATTAGGAAAGTTGTGGGGACAACCACCTTCCAAATTTATTCTTTATAACAAATGTGAAGTTAAGTGCTCTGTATTTTGTCAGTTTGTCAGGTTAAGTTTAAGTTTAAGAATAACTGAAATTATATTATACTTCTGATAATATCTGAAGAAAAATTCTTATCTGAAAGTTGTCAGTATCTTAGATGTGATGCATGCAGGTATCGAGCACCATGACAACATTCAGCCCTTTCTTAATCCACAAGGTATTCCCAAGATGGGTTTTTAAGACTGGTGGTTTTGAAGATCTGGAAGTTCTTTAATTAAAACCACCAAAGAAAAATCCTCTACTGACAGCAAAAGTCATTTGTAATATATAGTTTGATACATTCAACATTCTCTCAATCCATCCAGATGTTATGCAGGATAAGCTGTCAAGACAAGAAGTCTGGAAGATCTTAAAAGTTCTTCGGTCCCGAGGAAAATTGCTCCAATACTAGTAAAGGCCAGGTCTGCATGAGGGAGGGACTGTAGAGTAATATCAGCAGATAAAAAAAAAGGTGATAAAGTGATCTTGAACCTGTTTAGCTCACTGAAGAGCTATTCTTTCACTAGTCATGACATACACTGTGTACTGAGCATTTACAGGTTCATTGTACCGGGGAAATTCCCCTAGCTCTTTTTTTACAAGCACAACGAACAATGGACCACGGCTTAACGTCCCGTCCTAAGGACTACCACCCTGTCTCCAGGACCCGTCCCTCCGTCCCAGGACGGAAATTTGCTTCTTGGGACGGAAAAAGATTTCACCTTGTCCCAAAAATGAAAACTTCATAACATGATATTGATAAAAAGGCATTTTTGTAGGCTTAAGATGATAGATTCAACAACGAAAATCAAAACATTGGCTCTCAAATATTGAGATGGACCGAAAAAAACTTAAAGCTGGAGACAGCCCTGGGTGAGCGACGCAGCCGGATCAATGTGAAAGGGCGCGCCGCTGTCTGAGGGGCAGCAACCAATTTTCTCATCATCTCCTATTGGACAGGGGCATTCATCATTGGGCCGGGTCGAACCATGATGGAGGACGGGGGGAGGGAACTTGGTTCATTATGCAGATCACTTCTCCACTCATGGAGGTAGAAGGAAGAACATTCCTAGTATAATTACTATAAAAATTCTTCACACTTTCAACAGATTCAATAGCAGCATTTTTTCCTTTTTGCATTAAGCTAACAGAAGATCTTTATCTACATATTTGGAACATCTACAATTTGTTTCTGGCATCGTCCTTATTCACATACCTGAGCATTCCAGCTCTTTACTCTTCTAACAATACCAGAATTCTGTCACATAAACCTTCACCAGGAAGGTTATATATCATGCTTCCAGGGCTGTTTTTGTTTGTTTGTGAACAGCATGGCTGAAGAAGCCATATTGGAATTATCAAGATATTTTGTGAATCATCTTAAGTTTGCCTGAATGAGTACTTATAATTCTATCTCCTGGTAGCTTTTCTTGGACCTGTGGTTTGTATAGAATGGGACATCCAAGAGAGAGGTTTGTATAAAATGCTCAGTTTGTAACATAATACCATTAAATATATATATATATGGCCTCCGACGGTCAGTATTGACCATGGTAAAATCCTAATTCACAACAGCCCTACAGCATCGACTATGGCTAAACAGCCCTATACGAGAATGGTAGTCTCTGCCACAAAAATCACATCTGTAATAAGCTGACTCAGGTCTTTTGGCAAGTACTTTTCTGTGGATCCGCTTTTCTTTTTTTGTGTGTAATGATACCATTACCTCATCAGAAACAACAAACCCACCGGAAGAACAGAACTCACGGATTTTCCGCGGTGTTGAAGAGCAGCAGAGAGCTGACAGAGTTGATGTTCCTGGGAAGACGCCCCAGCCCCTCCTTCGCGTCGACCGCCTTGTCCTGCTTCTTGATGTTGAGGTGGACGTTGTAGTACTGCAGTTTCTCCTTCAGGACGCGATCGTCCACCGCAGGGTGTTTACTCTGCAGGTGGTAGCTGGTCCGCCGCGGCTCCAGCAGCTTTGCCTGGCCGTTAAACAGAGACGTGTACTCCTGTAGAAATGGGAAAGCGATATCGGTCCAGTTTACTTTTTAGCTCACTGAAGGAATATTCCTAGTCATGCTGCGTCAGCCTGCCATTAAACAGAGACATGTACTCCTGGGGTCTTGCTTAGTACCCTGTAGAAATAGAAATGGAAGACCTATTCTTCCACTGGTTGTGACAGTGAGGACAGACGCTGTGTACAGTATTTACAGGTTCATTGTACAGGGAAATTCCCCTAGCTGTTTTCAGCAAGCACAATGAACAGTGGACCACAGCTTAACCCCAACCCTTTCTGAGAGCGTGCATGTCGGGTAAGCGACACAGCCCGAATAAAACTTAGAGGCAGGGTCACTAACCACTGGTTTAAGTCTTACCCACACCAGATGGTGAAAAAGGGCGGTATCCAATAACACTCCATAGCCCTTGGACCACATAACTTTGTGCAATCACTACAGCAAGGGGCTGTGGTGTGTTTGCTGTGTGGACTACGCAGGCTACCTATACAGTATCATTCCATTCCCCACCTGCAGTTCGTCCGAGGCGGGGTACTTGGCGCTGGAGAACACCTTGGTGGCCTTGCGGCTGCCCTGGATGGCGTTGATCTTGGCCTGCGCGGTGCTGATCCGCGAGTTCACGGCCTGCAGCCGCGTACGGTTGTCCGCCACACGGGACGATATCCTGTCAAACACGTCGTTGGCGACCTTGTCCAGGTAGTCAAGGGCGTCAACGATCTGTCGGATGGTTTCCTCCCGCCGCAGGTCCGGCTGGACCACCGGAATGTTGTACACCTGGCTCCGCCCCTCCATGGTCTCTGTAAACAACAACATGTCAACAACAACATGTCATGGATTTTGTGGTAATAATAAGTGTTAATCCTATACTGACTTGAAGAATTGTTCATGTTAACTCGCACATGAAAGTTTCTATATACTTTTCTTGTGTCAAAGTTTTTCCCCTTCAATCTGACATCCCGGTGAAATTTCCCACCACTGGCGCACTCTGGACATCTTTCTCATCCCAAATATAACTGAATGATGATGAGTTTGATGCCAGATTTGCTGTCTACATGATCAGTTCCATAATAAGTAGGCCATGTTAGGTGTGGGGCAGTGACTGTTGATCTGTGCACAGCTCAGTATCCCTGTGTGCGACACATGACCGTGGTGTGTACACTCCATATGTAGTACATGTAGGTCAGAGGGGAGAGTGAACTTTGATCAACTACCCTAATGCAACTATAGTATGCCAAATTAGTTTAGCTGCACATAAACGGTTCCCTCATGACTATCATACAGGTATGTAGCACAGGGGTGGGGATGTTTTCTGTGTTTATATTCATGTGTAACAGCAATTATAACTTATAATAAATACTCAGTCAGGCCTCATTTTACTAACTTATTTACCTTCGTACCATTTTTTGATTCTGGAAAAAAACTTATATCCAGGTCCCAACTTTAGCTAAGCGTCACACGTGTTAGAGTAGAGTAGTGTTGTACTTCATGTTCTCCCATGGATGATCTAGCCTGGATTTGAACTCATAATACTTTATTCGACCACTGAGAAATTTATTCCCCAAACAAAAGTTTCTCCTTTTCCTGTACCATCACCAGTTGCGCGTCACTACCCCGTGCCCCTATGTCTCTGACGTGCTGTGGTGTTGTAGCCGGGCTGATGTCCGTTATGGCAGTTATGACAGTCCGACATTCCGTACTAAACCCGGCGTGGCCGTGAACTTGTGTGTTTTGGCATACAGGTGTCGGGACCCCTCCCCCCTCACCCCGACCCGGGCATTCAGCCGGGGTTCACGGCAACATAAACAGATATTTCAGCTTTTAGACTCACCTGGAGCGTGCTACGTCTGTTGAGACGGAATCGTGGCTAGTATTTGGCGTTGTACCCGGCACAGTTTTTACAGAAGCGACGAAAGTTGGCGAGAGAAGTTGCGGATTTCCGTGTCTTCTGCCGCCATGTTGGGACTCGTCATATGATGGGGTCACGTGAGGTGAGGATAGCCTCCACTGCAGACTCTTTGGGAAGTTCAAAATAAAGTTCTTGTTTTGGTTGATGACGTCTTTTTTTCTGATCGTTAAAACCATTGGTATTGCCCATGCTTTGTAAGATATAGACTGGCACAGTAGAATGATAAGACATGGGCGCCATCTGGAGACGGTACGTGATGAGGAAATAAACGTCAGTTTTGAAGTACCCGCCCTGGAGTCTGCTGCTGAGGCTAATCCACCCGTACTGCATCCCGGGAAGTAAGTAAGATGGCGGCGTGAGGCTGCGGACGGACGGACCGTGTCTGATTCTGAACGGGAAAAACACAAACTTCGGCCCGCCATGGCGCAGGGGTACAGCGGGGACACGGCCAAGGCGCTGGGGCTGCTGGAGGACCTGAAGGGCATCATCGTGAAGCAGGAGAACACCATCCGCGTGCAGCAGCTGAAGGTGGAGCTGCTGTCGAGCCGAGCCCGTGAGCTGGAGGGGGAGAGGGACGTGCTGCGGCGGCGGGTGGACGAGCTGAGCCGCGAGCTGCGCGGTGGGAGGACCCGGTCCCAGTTCTCCACGTTCAAACCGTACCCAAGGTCAGAACTTTACTCTACTTACAGCGATTACAGCAGGCTTTACCTTCTCTTCACACCGTTCCGAACTAGCCTTGAGTGTGACAAGTCGTGAAAGTTGTTGGATCGGTTCTTGTTGAAGGAACCTTATCGCAAGTCGCTTCCGTCTTCTGACGGTTTGAGGTAGTTACGTGTTTTTGGTATCATGTTTGTAACTGTAAGATCCAGTTGTTAACATACCGAACTCGGCATGCATTCCCCCCAGCTCTCCCGTATTTTACCTGCAGTGCGGCTTGTATTAAGAAAGGCGTAACTTTCTCCCCTTGCTTGGAACATTTCGTCATACGTAGTTGAGCGCATGTCGACGTTTGATATGGTTTTATTTATAGACGTTCGAACCCGTCACAGTGTCGTATTTATATCAGTAACGGCGCAGCAGAACAGTCGGAGATTCCCCTCTCCGTCGTGCCCAATTCCACGCTTAATTTCCTCAAGACATAGTCACCCAACCCTTAATTCTAAGGAGCCGTCCCACCCGTGTTGTGGTGACGGAAGGGAAACGCCCCCGACATTCCGACTCCCGATTTTCCCCTCAAATATTCCGGCCCACATTTGCCCACCTTGGCTCGTTCCCAAAATGCCGTCCTGCCGTTATTTCCCAAGGTGTTCCTCTCCTGTAACAGAATATCCTCAACTCCGACCGGAAAATATTGTATTTCATTTACTACTGGGGCCAGGAAGTCAGTATACCCTTGGTACTTCCCATCACCATATATTCTGATAGGCTTGCTTTTAGTATTATTTATTCGTGCCATCTTATATTTTCCCATTCCTACGTGTCTTCTAAGTATATAAGGTACACAGAATACCCCTACTACTTGATGTAGCAGTATTTAGTGTGAGTCTATTGGTCTATACCTTCCATGTGTGAGTCTGCCTGCATCATGCATGTGTGTTACAGGTGGGGATTTCCCCTGCCCAATGTTTTTGTTTACAAACCTTGTAGTCCTTCGTGCCCCCGTTGTTGACACAATATTTGGCACGGCTGTACAGTAAAAACAGCGGCAGATCCTCGCCAGCATCAAAGCCTGCCTGGCTCTCCCCGGCACACGAGCCAATAATTGTTGCCGATAACTCTATTATATCTCTGAATAGATAACGCAGCCCATCAAACTTTAATTAGCTATAGGGCCGACACACAAAGGTACCTGCCCATAAAATGCACAAATGTGGCTTCAGCACGGCCTACTCCATTCTTCTTCATTACTGCCGTTTTTCTGGCGGAGGTTATTTGATTACGGCGGCTCTCGGCGGTCCGGTACCGCGGAATATCACAGAATTGGCCTCGCCACGGATCATTCCGGCTATTTCCCCTGTGCACTACGGCTGTTTGAGCTGATCCAGATGAGAAGTGATAATGGCTGGGGGTCGGGATGATGGGAGGCAGACCTTCCTCTCACTTCTACAGGCTGGTGTCACATGTATCCGTGATGATGGGGATGAGAAGTGATAATGGCTGGGGGTCGGGATGATGGGAGGCAGACTTTCCTCTCACTTCTACAGGCTGGTGTCACATGTATCCATGATGATGGGGATGAGAAGTGATAATGGCTGGGGGTCGGGATGATGGGAGGCAGACTTTCCTCTCACTGCTACAGCCTGGTGTCACATGTATCCATGATGATGGGAGACAGTCGGCAGATGGCTGGGGGGAAGATTATAGATTAATACAAATGTGCCTCAGCCGAGCTCATCACTTAAACTAGCGTGGGTTAAACTGAGATGTGCTTGTACTGTACAGCCTTCAGCAGTTTCAGTCATTACAGCTGTAACATTCTGTGTATGATGAAATGCGATTATGCCCGCCCAGTGTGACAGTTAGACTAGCATGGTTCTTTGTACTGTAGCCTGCAGCAGTTTTATACAGTTTCATAGACTCCATGTAGAGGCAAACCTGTACAAGTGACCACCTCTTCACGAGGACCACTTGGCCAATGTGACCACTTTTTAGTGGTCCCTTACATAATTTTTCCCATTGACACAAGCCTAGCTATGACTAGAGCTGTGTACCGGTACACTGTACTGATACAGTACCGGGTACAATCCATTAGGTACAGGTCCAAAATACCTGACCCTGCTGTATCGGTACTGGACCTGACTCAGGGGATGGCCACTTTGGCAGATAAAATTACTATGAAATTACCGTGGCAGTGTACTAAAGCCACTCTAAAGCACAGAAAACACATTTGCATGGCTGGAGTCAAATTTTCATCCATGTTTTCATAAAAATAATACCTAGCACAATGAAATATTATGTTTTTACCTAGTCAAACATGCCTTTGTCCTTATTGAAAATCTAGCATTTTTCGAACAAGTAGTTTAGGTACTGGTTCAGGTCCGGACCTGTACCTTAACCTGTGTACCTGTACCTGTACCTAAAATTTGTTTAGGTACACAGCTCTAGCTATGACATTATACATGCCTGTGTATGAGGAGGGATTGTGCACAGCCTGGCTGTACCACAGTTTATGTATGACTGCAAGGGAGATGGAGATTAATACCTCAGCCTTTTTTATCACTTATCTTTTTTTTTTTAATGGTGCCACAGGTTAAACTGACGTCTCACGGCGTGTATTGTAGCCGCTGGCCTGTTCATACTTCTCCGGTACCGTTATTACAGTGCAGGGTCTGACAACATTTCCCTGGGGACTGCACAGATTAATGTTCCAGTCCTGAACATCACTTACACTAGCGCAGGTCAAACTGACGTGTCCTGTAGCTGACGGCAGTATGGCTGTATATGGTACAATCCAGCAGTAAGATATGTTTGTATGGATTTCTTTATGTCCCTAAGGTGTAGCCTATGATAAGTATACACCTTAGTCCTGTAACTAGCACAGTCTCGGCGTGTGTGCGTGGGTTGTGACGGTGTTGATGGCGGCAGTTTCGCTCAGTTCCTGCATGGCGGCTACAGCCCAGCAGTAAAACACATTTGTATGGATTCCTATATGCGTCCCAGAGGAGTATGATACATTAGTACCTGAGTCCTGTACATCATTTAAACTGGTGCAGTCTCAGTGCATGTGTGTCCTTGTAGCTGACGGCACTTTCACTCAGTCTCTGTATCGCTGTCATATTACTCAGTCATAATCCTGCAGTAAAATATATTTGTATGGAATTCCTCTGTGTCGCGGATGAGTACATAGATCAGTACCTGAATCGTAACATGTTAACTAGCACTGAATGAATGTATGAATGAAGGATTATATGAATGAATGAATGAATGAATGAAGATTGAATGAATGACCAAATGAATGAATGAATGAATGAATGACCGAATGAATGAATGAACGACCGACCGAATGAACGAACGAATGAATTTGTGTTTGTTCTGGTGCCATTTCTACTTATTTTCCGTCTGCTTGGCACAAAACTGTGTTATGTACATGTATGTATGTGTCCCCTGCTGTATGGTTGTAATGAGATGTTCTGAGCAGGTTTGCATGTGTCTGTACAGGACTGTGGTTTGTGTGAGTCCCCTGCTGCGCGTGGTTTTCAGACCTGTTGTGTCTCAGCTTGTCCCTGTCCCCCTGTTCTCCACGCTGGCTGCAGACATGGCGCCCGCGACACGGTCGCGCTGATGTCACGGTTCTCCCGCCTTTTGTCAGCCATGAATGAACCGGTAGAATAGGGAATAGCGTTACAAAGCAGAAGTGTGGGCTGCCAGGGAGCACACATCGTGTTCTCTCTTACTGTGTTTCATTTCCGTTTTGAGTGAGTTTGTTTCTTTAAAGAGTCATAAGTGGATTAGGATAAAGTACATTTTAGAGTGAACTGTCAAAGAAACCGGTTCACTGCACTTCACATTGTGGGACAAAGCAGAAATACACACATCAAGGCAGGACAACTCATGTCCCTCCTTATTGCATTTCCATTTCTTCTCAGGCCCATAAGTAGCCTTCTAGTTCTATTATACAGCAGCTACATGTACACTGCATGTTTCAAACTGTGGCAGTGCATGACAGCTCCGGTCCTGTTCTTCCTCCGTTTTCTCCCAGGGCTTAAGTAGATTAACATGAAGTCATGAAGCCGGCCTTCAAACGGGCAGCTCCCCATGCCAGCGTTTGATGTTTGCTCAAAGTCTGGCCTAAACATTGCCAGACAGACAACACAACTCAGTACCTCGCCCCAAAATAGAACCCCAGGCCTGGAACTGTCTGTTAGGAGAGGGACGTACGATGTAGAACACTGGACAGTTAGTTTGGAAAGTTACCACGATCTGGGAATATTTTAGGAACTTCTGACATTAAATACACATGCATGTCTATACCTACTAGTATGCATGGTATGACAGAAATGAAATATATGACATGTTACTTTGAATAACATATAAAATTTTATCGTGCATCCTTAGTAACAAGTTGATATAAGATATAGGGCTTTCAACAAGTTTACTGTTAAAACCAGGAAGATCATGTTTCGCCCATCTAAAACCAGCAGCAATAGAAGTTGAACCATGATGATGGTATATGTTCCCAGTATGTAATGTAACATCAGTAGGAATGGCATGTCTGGACCGTGGAGGGGGTTAAGTGTATGAATGTGGCCTTGAGGTAAAGCAAACCTATATTTGTATTTCCCTGTTGTCCTCCATGTGGGCCCTCTGGCCAGGAGGTCAGACCAGAATAACAGACCCCGGCGACCCCTGACCTTGCTTCTGTGTGATGTGCTAATGGATCGGCAGTCTAGAGCCACAGTTCTACAGGACAGTAGCACATGTACAGATTTACACTGAATTACATGATATGAGATCCACAGTCCATCACTAAAAGCTTTTCCTATGACAGTTACATTGTATATAGTTCACTGTGAGTTTGGAAAGACATTTATAACTGTTCAGTACAGGTAGCACAAATATGGAAGAACTTATAAGTTCTATGTCAAGTCATACAGATACAGGTAGCTCTAAGTAATTCATGTGTGATGATATGGGACTTACACTAGTTACAGTCTATCACCAGAAGCTTTTCATGTACATATAAGTAGTTACTGGACAGGTACACAATTCACTGTGAGTTTGGAAAGACACACCAGAAGGCCTAAGACAATATGTTAAGTCTAATATCTCTAGAACTGTATGCGTGATGTAGTTGTGATTTAAGTGTGATATAGTTACTGATTTTAACCTCCTTGATCAAGTTGATGCGACCTGAAACTTCTGACCATTTACAAAAATTATCAGTTTAAGTTTTGTATTGCCTGGATGTCTAGCCTTCATCAACATATATGTTATGAATATGATGTACATATTCTTCTGTATCTCCAAGTTGCAGCTACAATGGGCTCCAGGCCTGGCCTAACCCTAACCCTAATATCCTCCACATGTCATGAGGTTGTTATTATAACATGTAACAAGTTCACGCCTTCTGAACCAGAACTGTTTTGAACCCGCCTGGCTGGAGGGGGATAAATATAGATTAGTGGAGTCAGGTGGAAATGATCCTGCAGTTCAACTGGCCATGGCTGGTTGCACCTCCCCTGAACTGTGCTGTATGCTGCAGGGTCTGTGTGAAATCATGACCTGCTTGGAGTAAGAACCACCGACTGTGGATCTGTGTTAGGGCAGCAACATCTTAATCTATCGGTTCTCAGATTTGAAAAGGATAATTCCAAAGTTGAAGATCAACATGAAAACAGAGCCTGAGGGCCATGCTATACCCTGGTGCACACATGTACAGTTTCAGGTAGTGGATACAGTCAGATTCAGGTGTTCCAACACTCTGTTCCTATCTTGTCATACTTTTACTTAATACTTGTCATGTCTTTACTTTACTTTACTTGTCTATTAAGAATGTTTGAGAATCAGGAAACAAAATTAGGAGGTTACTGCTGTTTACCATCCTTTACAGTGAGTTATGGGTTTGTTGAAAGGTCCTTAATTTGATATCAGCCGGTGTGTACTTAGTTAACTAACCATGACTAATTATGGGTGGCCCAGGAGTCCTGCTGACACAAGACTAGTGTTCACAGCCTGGGTGCCTTCCAAGATTACTACCAGGGCTCCTGCTTCTACCCTGAAAATATCTATTAATTTCAGGGCAGTGCCAGTGAGTGTAGGAGCCCCGGTAGTACCGTAAAATTCCTATTTACGTACGCACCCCTCCTAACGTACGCACCCCTGATTTGGGGACCATTGGCATTGCAGGCCTTACTCAGTGAGTTGAAACGTTCAGGGGAAAAACCCTGCTAACGTACGCACCCCCTCTCCAGCATTTCAGTGGATAGTTAAGAGGTTGACATGATCATCCTTCCAATGATGTTTACCTGCTTAAAGGGTTACTGAGAAAATGTTTCTGGGTAGAAAATATCAAACAATTTAAATATATGTATTGTTTATTCTTTATTACTGATTGATTGTGTGGTAGCATTCCACACTTCATTTGCATGAAGATGTACCGTACTCTCATGCTGATATGCGATTTTTCCGAGGAAGAACCCCTCCTAACGTACGCACCCCGACTTTGGTGTCGGCCTGGAGCACCTGCTTGCAACTTGAAAAGTTTAAAAAGTGCGTACGTAAATAGGGATTTTACGGTAATAGGATGGCACCCAGGCTATAGTGTTCAGTTTATGCCATCATGAATTATTATAGAGATTTTCTCAATGAGATGAACATTAAAGTGAGCTCAGACATCTGACAGTCTGTTATGATGAAACTCCAGATGCAGAAACCAGATAGTGGATGGTGATGAGTGAAAGTGAAACATTATCTTAGATGGAACTGGGAGAAAGTGAGCTCAGAAGTGTGACAGGCTTCCTGGCCTCCCTATTGAGTCTGAACTGTGGATCATGTCAGGAAGGCATCTCTGTGTGAACCTCCCAATGGGAAACCCATGTGTGTCACTGTGTGTGTGTGATGATGAATAGTCCATCTACCCATCTGTCTCCTGGACCCTCCCTCCTTCCTGGGACGGAAATTTCACCCCATTCGTCCAAGAGATCTGAACTTCATGACATGAAACTGATGAAAATGTAGTTTTGTAAGCTTAGAATGACAGACTTGTCATATAAATCAATAGTATGCATATGATATGGGCTACCAAACAATGGTTGGGATGGAAAAGATGTAAAGCTGGAGACAGCGTTGGACCCATCATAATCATGATGATCATAGCGGTCCACTGGACTGGGAGGGGGCAGACGAGGATCACAGGTAGCTGCTCTCCAAGCAGACATTGGTGGAGAAGATTGTGACCTTTTTATCATACATGTATGCCCCGTTTTCTGTCTGTACTCTCCACCAACCTTGGTGCTGACAGAAAACAGGGCATATGATAGAAAGGTCACAATCTTCCCCACCAACATCTGCTTGGAGAGTACAGACGGAAAACAGGGCATATGATAAAAAGGTCACAATCTTCCCCACCAACATCTGCTTGGAGAGTACAGACGGAAAACAGGGCATATGATAAAAAGGTCACAATCTTCTCCACCAACCTCTGCTTGGAGAGTACAGACGGAAAACAAGGCATATGATAAAAAGGTCACAATCTTCTCCACCAACCTCTGCTTGGAGAGTACAGACGGAAAACAGGGCATATGATAGAAAGGTCACAATCTTCCCCACCAACCTCTGCTTGGAGAGTACAGACGGTAAACAGGGCATATGATAGAAAGGTCACAATCTTCCCCACCAACATCTGCTTCGAGAGTAACTGGTACTGTAGCTGCCCTGAAGTAACCCTGTGGTGCAGTAGTTGTGCCTGTTGAATCAGGCTGATTTATCAGTTAATTAAACCCCCTGCCCAGGTTTATAATCCAGGCGTGTTGCTGGCAGGACCAGTCATGAATTATCAAGTACGACACAGTGATAATAGTAATAATCCGACACTGTAATATAATACTAATAATCAGATACTGCCGCTGAAAATGTGGTTCCCAAGAGTCACGGCTTAGTCTAGCATGATTTTTTGGTGTTTCTGTTTCCGTGTATTCTCTACATTTGTATCTTCCAAAGAAAATGGTAAATTGGACCACATTCAATAAGAAGTTAGTGTTTTCCAACACATAGCCCTTAAAATCTGAAAAATAGCCTTTCGTTTACACTAGTGGCTTAAAGTAGGCATCCTTCCAACTTAAAGTAATTAGCATTATCTGACCGCCCATTGAAAAAGAATTATGTGAGTAGCATTCTCTACAGGTCACTAGGTATGAAGGAGTCTAGATGGGCCTGATCTGGAACATGTAGATAAGCTAGGTGCCAACATCACCGGTGATGGCAGTGCTCTGCAGTGGACCACTCTGAACACACACGGTTGGGTCTTGGTCACAAGTGTGAAATCTGTGATACAGGTCGGTCTTGTACAGTCAAACCTTTTTGGGGGCCAGAAGATTTTTCCTTTCTGATCAGGACAAACTATAAGAATCCTGTCTATAGTGACCACCTGTCCACGTAGACCAAATTTTGTAGGTCCCCTGAGAGGCCTTCTTGGGCAGGTTGGACTGCATGTGCACATGCATGGGCCAGCCTTCTGTTTTCATGATGATTTTTTTCTCTAAAATTTTGGAAAATAAAAATATGTTAACCAATAAATTAAATTGGTGTGGCCTTATGTAATTTCATGGTTGCTGGACAGTGTTAAGATGCCTCCATGTCAAACTGATGGAACGTACAGTGCAGAAGTATGGATGTTCCAGTCTACGGATTTGGATTGCTTAACTGATGGGAACTTCAGTACAGAAGTATAGATGTCCTTGTCTTTAAGGCTGCTAAACGGTCCTTAGATGTGATCTTAACTCCGGTACAACTGCAGAACAGAAGGTTTAAATGGCCAATTTTCCCACTAATGTCCACCACAGTGAGAGGGATCATCGAGGCTCCGTATTCCTTTTGTGTGGCGCCCTCAGAGTATTGGTAATCAATAAAGAGTATTGGGAATCAATACAGAGTATCTGGGATCAATACTTGGTGCTGGATCTGGAATGCGATGTCCGGTGTCGGTTGCCCATCTGACAGGATGTGTTGTATTGATTGGACGCTGTGTTCTTGAGTGGAGGGTGTTTAGGGTGATATTGGGGGGATACTGTTAGTTGGGAGGTGGCTTGTCCATTTTTACTGTAAATGCATCTAAGTTCGCATGGTTTTTATTTCACGCTAAGGTGAATATGGAGTGTTCGCGGTGGTTTTAAGTTTGCGACAGCGCTATAGTCACATACTGCTACAGTATTGGATAAAATGTTTGTTGTGGCTTACAGTTTGCGTGAAACGGTCGCCGCGAAAACCGCGAACATAAAACCACAGCAAACATTTCTGCATTTACAGTATACAGTCTTTAGACTTGGGCAGTGAGGTTTAGAAATAATTTTTGCAAGGCTCTTCCTAGAAATTAAGAGCAAGGAGCGTTAATGCCGTTATACTTTAGCCAGTTTAGGTCTGCAGTGGGGGTGAAAATCGCCCTGATACAGTTATATAAAATTTACAACCATGTCTTTTTCATGAAATATTAGGTACCGTAATAAGCTATTAGATATTAAAAGTTGATGTTTAATATCAATGTTGCTTTGTATACTGTAACAGCTTATATTGATATGCAATATGGATCACTCTCCCAATATCTGAAATGAAAAACATTGAGTCTTTGAAAGCTATGACTTTATTATGTCTGAAATGTATTATCCAGTAGCATGTAATCTATATCGTTCTGGGTTTGATAATCCTCCCAATGCATGATGAATGTAATGTTTTACATTATAGAGATGATGATTAAGAGATTTAGTCTTCAGGGCTCAAAATTCATTTTTGGAAAATGAAAAAAATTTGGATGCACCACATTGAATAAATTTGAATGTCAGCAAAACATAAGTTTGACGCTACTGCCTCTCTTAACCCAGATTTTAAATTTCATCATCATTAAATTTTAAATTTCAACCAACCATATGAAATAAAGTACAACAAAAGATTATATTGCTTTTTCTGATTCTTACATTTCAAGAACATTCTGTATGCTAGTGTACAAGAGAACTGTTACCCTATAGAGTGCAAAAATATCTAGGTGCACTGGTGCACCCACAGTCAGAAATTAGGTGCACAGCTCCAATTTTGGGTGCACACAGGTGCACATGCACCCAGTATGTATTTCGAGCCCTGATCTTATATCCTATATACAGTCTCCCACCTGTGAAATGTGAAACATTACCATGGAGGACCATAAAGTTATGTTTTTCAGGGCTCGAAATAGTGGGTGCATGTGCACCCAGTGCACCCAAAATTGGAGCGCACCTAGTCTCCAAGCAGACCTACGGGTTGGCAAAGACCGTATCCAACAGGCAGAAGGAGTTTCTATAGCCAACCCAAGTCTCATAGCCAAACCCAAGGTCTGCCACAAGTCGGTCTGAACAAAGGCTATTAACATCTAATTGTTACCTATTCAAACTGCTTGTGTTTATGAGTTGATTACTCTCCGCCCGCACGGGCGTGCAGGGCGGCGCCAGGTCGGCCTGTCTAGTCTCCAACTGAGACCCAACGGCTGCAAAGACCTTATCCAACTTGCAGAAGAAGTTTTTATAGCAATATCTAGAGTATAATATACTTCGTGGCGTGTTTTGTTTCCCAAAAGAAAGGTTTAGCTTATAAGGTTTAACCTCCGACGGCACGTGCCGCTTGCAACTAACGTTACATGCAAGGGGGTGGGGGTCCGAGTGTTGGCTTGAACCTGAAACAGTAAACATTCCCTACGAATGTTTTGAAACAGTAAACATTCCCTACGATTGTTTTTGTGTTTTTGTAAGAATGGTTCTGATGATGCCAATGGGTGACATGGGTGAAGGAAACACTGTATTATTGTGAGAACTTACAAGGCGCGAACCTCCCACTGGGACGTGCGCGGGTGACTGGCTATCCCAGAAATCGGTCATAAAAAGATTATTCCCCCGGACATTCGTGCGGCTGTTAGCATTACAACGAGGAGGGGCGGCGGCACCTTTATTGAATAGAAATGCTCCGCCCTGTTTGAGTTGTGGCAGACCTTGGGTTTGGCTATGAGACTTGGGTTGGCTATAGAAACTCCTTCTGCCTGTTGGATACGGTCTTTGCCAACCCGTAGGTCTGCTTGGAGACTAGAGCGCACCTAATTTTTGACTGTGGGTGCACTGGTGCACCTATATACTTTTGTAGCCTATAGGGTTAAGGTACTATTGTACACTAGTATACAGAATATTCTTGAAATGTAAGTATAAAAAACAGCATGATAACTTTTTGTTGTACTTTATTTAATGTATCATTTGTTTGAAATTTTAAAGTTAGCTATAGAATTACAGATTGAAGTTCTTAAGAAAGGCAGCAGCGTTAAACTTTGTAATTATGTTCTGAAGAACATTCAACTTTATTTTATCTGGTGCACCCCAAATTCTTTCTGTGCACCCAATTTTTTTGACTTGGGTGCACCAGTGCACCTATTCCCAAAGATGAATTTCGAGCCCTGTTTTTCATTATTTCAGATGTAATTACTAGAAGTGTGTTGTATATCTTTACAATCCTAAACCCCTAACTAATGCATGATAAATGTAATGTTTCCCGTAAAACAATTTCAGGTGTACATGTAAGTCTCCCTTAACCTGCCCACCTGTCCCCACCAGGTGAGTTCTTACCTATCCCAGGTGGGCAGGATTAGTGGCACGTGTCTCCGTCCCTCCAGTCAATCTCAGGACGGTTAGATGTTAAACTTAGACGAGTAAGAGTATAACTTGTTTCATTATCTCAAATATAACGGCCAGAAGTGAAGTCTATCTTTACTTTTCTAATCCCTTGATGCATGATAAATGTAGTATTTCCCATTAAACAATATCTCCCCTATCTCAGAGGTTAGTCTCCCACCATAGTTAATTTGCCCACCTATCCACAACAGGTGCCAGAAGTGCAGGATGAGTGCCAATCTCTGTACTGTTAGACATTAAATTTAGACGTTTGAGTATAATTTGTTTCATTATCTCAAATATAACGGCCAGAAGTGAAGTCTATCTTTACTTTCTAATCCCCTAATGCATGATGGATGTAATGTTTCACATTAAAAAGTAACTCGTATGTTTCAGAGGTTAGTTTCCTGCCATTGTTAATCTGCCCACCTGTACATGTATATGTTCCCGCCAGGTGAGTTCTTACCTGTCCCAGGTGTGCAGGATTAGGGGCACGTGTGTGTCTCTGATCCTCCAGCCAGTCTCAGGACCGTTAGAGTATAACCCTGTTACAAGATTGGTCTGCTGAAACAGCAATTAATCTGCCCTGCAGACTGCATGTTTCTGTGTCGTATAATCTGTAGTCATAATTTTAAATGGGGAAAGTCCTCTTCTGCCGGAGGCAAGGATTATAGAGTTTATAGAACTTTTAGGCACACAATGAAATTTTACATCTCATTGTTTCTCATACGCTCATACCTCAATCTTCAACTTAGCAGCTTTACATACAATCACTGCCTGTTGCTTCATTGTGTTACTGTAAATGCAGAAATGTTCGCAGTGGCTTTATGTTCATGGTTTTCGCTGTGAACTTTCAGCGCGAATTTAAAACCACCGGAAACTTTTTGCCCACCTATGGCTGTAGTGCTACTGTTGTTTCAAACGAGAACTTAAATCCACCGCGAACACGCCATTTTCTCCCTATCGCAAAATAAAAACCATGCAAACTTAAATACATTTACAGTAACTGAGTAAGTGTTGTTGCAATTCTCAGAAAGTCAAGTCACTTACGGTATTGAACTACTTGTGGAGGTGACAAACAAACGTGCTAGATTATCCAACTCTAACGACATGAAATGTTTGATATTGGAACATGAAATAGAAAACATGCTTTTGACATCAGTCAAGCTTAGATGCACATTAACGTAAGCTGAATGAAGTGCAGCGATGTAAGGCGGCAATCACTTCTCACCAACGTGATGAAGTTATATCTGACACCAGCTATATCACCAGCGTAGGGAGACTGACATTTCACTAAATCATGAGTCGTAACGCAATATCCCCACTCCGATTCTTCCTGACCTTCAGGATCGTGAGCTGCTGAATTTTTTAGTTGCAGCTTCAATTTTTTTCGTATGAAATCGTTGTAGGTTGAAGTGTTTTTCATTGGACAACAATATACCCTTAAGTTCAACAGCTAATAATGTACATGTATAGTATGGTACATATGTGTTCTTATGCAGAAAGGACCTGAATGATAGAATGTATGAAACTTTAAGATGTACTGGAGGATGGGCCTTGTTTCACTCCACTTCTGTAAAGAACCAACTGTCAGATAGATTGATAGTTTTCTTTGATTTGATTTGATTGATTTATTTGGCTGTAGAGAAGTACAGCCAGGGCTACCCAACTAGCCGATGGCTTACAAAGGATTAGCCCTGGTAACTGAACAATATACAAAGTTCAATACAAACTTTAACAAAGCACATTGAGACTTCTCCATATCCTGTCTGACGTTGAAATAGAATTTCTTCTTTTGAATATATTGTTTGCTGTTGTTGTAGTTTTCTCTAGTTCCTCATACTACAACATTGACGTTATGTTACTTATAAATACACTGTATGTGCAAATGTATGTGCGGCCCAGACTGACCAACCAACTGACCACCTGCCATATGTGTACGTGGAGGTCAAATCCGCGGTGTGGGTCGTCCGTAATGCGATGTTCGATGATGTCAGACTTCTGTGTGGGTGATGTAATATGTGGGAAGTCTCATTACACTCGTGGGGGGGGGGGGGGGGGGGGGGAGGAGTAAAATGGATTAGATGGTCCAATTTTTCGTCACAATTCTCTCATTATTTCATCAACAGGAATTATGCAGAACAAATGGAGAACCCTGGGTGGAAAATGTGGAAAATTATCAACGTCTGTGCCGTCATTATTAGGCAGGGATTTTCTGCCACAGATGGTTTAATACAATTTTGCTTTCCATAAATTACATGAGACGTCACATATTTGCTGCTAGACTTTACTTGGAATTAAGTTGATCAAAATTTCCACAAAACTAAACTGACATGCAGAAAAGTGTTGTAGATGTGCCAAGCAAATGTTGGGATTGGATTATCACTCGAATGATATGAAATATTGAAATTGAAATATGAAATCAATCTCATACTAGTCATAGCTGATTCTAGAAATGCCACCTTTTGCCAAGCTAGAGAAAGGTCAGGTGCTGTCAGGTCAGGTAGGGAGGGACATGAAGCAAGACGTGGTTGTACGTTTTTAGGTCAAACCCTTAAGCTTGTGTCAACAAGAATTTTTTCTCAAATGATGTAACAGGTTTGATAGTTGTTAGCGATTGAAAGTTCTTCTGTGTTTGTGTTTACATGTAATATAGGTTTAGGGCCATTAGTCAAATATTGTTGATATTTAAGCTGTACCTCACAACAGATAGCGATTCAGAAACCCCAGCAATGTTCTTGTTCCAACTCAGTTGTTCATAATGCAACGATCGAGATTCTTTTTGTTTTTGATGTATTCAGTTTTTTTGCTTCTCACATTTCTGATCTCTGAACTGACTCTATTTTCTTTTTTTGCTCGCCTGTGCTTATCAGACTCATGGCTGATGACGGCTGTGCAGGTGGTTATTACATGTTGTGAAACCTGATGACTTTGACCCCTGACCTATGACCTGCCTCCATCTTTCCTGTAGTGAGGTCATGGGGTCAGCCCTATCTGCTGATTAGTCTGGAGGTTTGACCTTTGGTGGGAGGGCAGAACCAATCATGTTACTCCAATTGCAACAAAACACCGGGATCTGTGAAGCTTTGAGTAGAAATTACTAGCCCTTTTAATGTCTTAAAATTTCCAATCATCTCTAGAGTCCATTCCACGGTATCACCAAGAGGCTCTTTTATTTGTAAGAATTTCGAATAATTTTGAATAAAGTAATATTTTCTGTCCCATTATTAGATGGTCGCTGCAATGTTTTACTTTGAAATTTTGAATATTTCATAAAACAAAGCTTGTAAAATTTTTCATTTTAGGTGAATAAATATTGGTGTTACCAGGTCACTGTGTCATTGGCAGACTTATACTATAAGCCTTCTCGGTAAATTAAATCTTTGCTCCAATAACAACATGTTTGTAATCCTTTTGCTTTCCTCGTATCATTTTTCACTCAGAAATTTCAGGAAATGGGAGAAAATTCATCAATTCGCCATGACAATCAGGCACGCATGACGAATGGCCATAAATGATGGAACTTCTAATTAACAAAATCAATCCATCATTCGTTAAGCCTGCGTCCTGGTCATGCAATAACACTGTGGCTCCAGCTTTTTAGGTCAATTGGGGCAGGCTGGGAGAGATTTGGGCTACACCAATGTAATTTTTCCGTTCTGGGATTTTCAAGAACAAGTTAGAAGAGTCAACATAAGAACTGAGCCTGAAGGCTCACTGATAGTACACACAGCCCTGTTGTTGATTTGATTTGATTAATTCATTTGGCCCTGCAGTTGTAGTCACTAATGTACTAAATAAATATAGTCCTGAAAAGGTGTTGCGGTTGTTCTGAAATGTTCCTGTAGTTGTCCTGAAAATGTCCCGTGGTTTTCCTCGTTTGTTGTCCTGATCGGGTTGTGTGACCGTTTCAGGAGTGATTTTCAGGACCACATTCAAGTCCCTGGAGATTCCATAATTCATCATTTTTATGTAAAACTGTGATTTTCGTCAATGACAGTTTAATAAGGGCCATTAGTCAAAGTGTACATGTGTCCTCAAGGACAAAGTGGTTTTCTGAAGGTCATTAGTAAAATGATGCAAATATGGTAAAAACTAAAAATTATGAATCTGAGGTAAATTTTTACATTGTACATCTTAATTTGATTCTGTGACGTAAGATAATTTTGGAGCAAATGTCAAAGGTCACACGAGGTTTCCCGACTCTGGTTCAGATTTCATAGGTGCAAAAACAGCTACAAACACAAGTTCCATGTCCGTCCTGAATGTTAATCTAAATATTTGCTACAATCACTGTGAGGAAGTGCCACTAGATCAAAACGTTGCCACAATGTCGGATAGGAACTTTCATCAGTAATAAGAACTGCTGTAGATGACGATACTGTATTGCCACAATGTTGCGATGGGCCACTTTGAAGGCTTAGAAGATTATTAAAGATGTTGCGATCAGTGGTACAGCTAGACTGTAAGATTACCCCCATACCTGCCATGTGTTCAGGTTGGAGATGTAGCGCTCAGTGGCTACACAATGGTACATACTGTAACGTTACACCTGTACTGTAGCTGCCATGTGTTCAGGTTGGAGATGTAGCGCTCAGTGGCTACACAATGGTACATACTGTAACGTTACACCTGTACTGTAGCTGCCATGTGTTCAGGTTGGAGATGTAGCGCTCAGTGGCTACACAATGGTACATACTGTAACGTTACACCTGTACTGTAGCTGCCATGTGTTCAGGTTGGAGATGTAGCGCTCAGTGGCTACACAATGGTACATACTGTAACGTTACACCTGTACTGTAGCTGCCATGTGTTCAGGTTGGAGATGTAGCGCTCAGTGGCTACACGAGGGTAACATTACCCCTGTACCTGCCATGTGTGCAGTCAGGAATGTTCGGTGAATTTCCTGTTATTTCCTGTAGCTGGCCACATTTATTCTGTTAGTTCAGCTTCAGCTTCAGGGCATCGTTCCTGAAACAAAACTTCCGGTTCTGGAATTCTATTTTCAATTCCACCTCCTAATATGGTTCTAACCTTATATATAGGCCATATATACTGTATTCCGATAAATATTTTTGATTGTCTCTAGCTGACGGGTATGTTCCAGATAGCTTGCACAATATTCCTGAGCCAGAAGCAGATGATGTAATTGAAGAAGCCCGCTGACATCATAAGGTTACACCTCACCTTAACATGTGCTGCTGGTACGATGTAGATTCCCCTTCTCGGAATCCTAACAATTTTAAAACAGTGCAAATGACAAGTGGCTTATCAACCCTCCATACACATCATGAGCAGTACTTAAATGCTCTTTAGCTCCCTGCTGTTAATTAGCTAGATTGGGATTCACAATAACAAGATCTCATTTGTTTTTTCATTACTCTTGAAAATTGTTAAAAAAAGATATTCAGTTGCAGTGTAGATTTTTATGCACATTTGTAGGTTACATATTGTGTTAATTTCAGTAACATGTCCCGACTCACATCTGAATAGCAAGCAGAGATCCATGTCCGCTTCCTTGCTGCATTATTTCCATCCCATCCCATCCTGGTGTGTCCTGACACCCTCTAGCTCCCTCACCCCTCCTAGCCCCCCTTCCTAACCCCCCTCCTAACCCCCTCCCAAACCCCCCTCCCCCGGCTGAATATCCATATCCATCAGCGATCCCTGTCCCATCTCTATTGCATTATTCATGTCCCGTCCCCTCCTAGAGTGTCCTGACACCTTCCTCTAGCCTCTGTCCTTCTAACCCCTCCTCCCCCCTCCTCCCCCTCCTCCCCCCTCCTCCCCCTCCTCCCCCCTCCTCCCCCCTCCTAACCCCTTCCCCCAACAGATCTAGAGCACACGGCTGAATACTGATCACCGATCCCTGCCGCATTATTCACAGCCCGTCCCCTTCTGCCTCCCCGCTGCTAATTTGATTGCCTGTATGAGGAGCAGTCCACACCGGAATAGGAGAGGGGGCGGCAGGGAAGTCAAACAAAATAACGAAATATGACTCTTCTTACACAATTTACCTAAAAACCATGACATGTTGGACTTTTTGTACTGTAAGTTTTGAAACATTATATCAACAGTTTCAACATGATTCAAGAAAGTTTGGGGATGGAATAGAATATGAAACATTTGGTGCCCCCCTACAGTGGTGATGGTACAGCCTGTGTGAGAAGTGTGTCTTGAGGAAACAGATCAATACAGTACTTGAAGAAAGCGAAGTCGCCACTTCTTGAGCTGAAGGTTATTCGGAGTGACGGAAGGAGGCATGGCAGGTGTGAGGCTGGGGAAAACAGCAGATGGGATTTTTGTTTAAAGTTTTAATGTAAAAAGTCGAAGTTGTTTTATAATGATGAGGTTTCTGTCTCTGAAATAAAACATAAAATTGATATACAGAAACCGGAAGTTCATGATCAGCTGCTGCAGTATCAAAGAAACACACTAGGGGGCCCAATCCTCAGCAAATTTCTGCATGTTTTCCTTTCGTCCAGCTGAATCCTTACAGTGTGAGGATGTGTGCTGTATTCGGGAAGGCTTGCCCCGGGAGCAATGGAGGACATGGAGAGCTGAGGGCCATGAACATCCGTGAGACCTTCACGACCAGATGATGATGATGATGATGATGATGATGATGATGATGAATTCTTACTTAGTAAAATGTCTGATAACTAAGGAAATAAAGTAGCGTGGCCTTAACAAAAGCAGCAAACCTTCCCACCATGCTTTCTTTCACACCTCTCTCAATTGAACGCAGTATCTACTAAAAGGGTCCTGATGCCTTTCATCATAAAATGTGGTCCCATTTTGAAGACTTACGAGTTTGGGGAATTGATAATTCCCCTTTTCCTGCTCTCCTGCTCTTAAGGAATTCCAGCGCACACCTACCCAGGTGAAGAAATTAACCTTGATACAGGTAAGATGTCCTTACAGACTGTAAGACGCGTATATCGATGCTGAGGTGACTTCCATGTGTGTACAGGTGCGTGCAGGAATCACTGATGTGCTGGAAGACGGCCAGGTGAGGAGTTACAACTCCCCGGAGCCCAGCATCCCTAACCTAGAGATATATATACTGTCAGGATGGTATCACACCTGCGTTCACGCTCGTGAATACGGATTTTATTTTACGGCTTCTTGAAACGAACTGCTGCAAGGTTTTAAACTTTGATGTGGTTTGGACAGGCAGTGTTAGGTACTGTTTGGGGGGACATTCGTATTTTACGTTTGCCAGAGTGGTGTCATCAGCACAAGTTGGAATATCTCACGAATGTGTCCTCAGATAACCCCGTGAATTAGTTTTAGACTTTGATGTTGTTTGGACAGGAAGTCAGCTGTGGCAATGTTAGGTACTGTTTTGGGGGACATTCGTATTCTACGTTTGCCAGAGTGGTGTCATCAGCCCAAGTTTGATTGAAACCTCACGAATATGTCCTCAGATAACCCTGTGAATTAGATTCTTGTCTCTGTAATGTACTTGCAAAGGTCAAATTTGAGCAGGAGGAAGAACGTGATATGATTATGAATTATGGAAATCCTTTTGTCCTTGATCACTTAAATTTGTAGTTTATCATTTGGAGGTGCGTATTTCGCTACCCTTCTTTTTTAAGTCACTGTTTGAGGAATATTCTTGTAACTGTTATTACACGTGACTGATGAATTTATTCAACGGTAGTTTATCATGTTTACTAACTTTGACATGCAAAACAGCGTACTTCAAGGATGTGTTCTCAATGTGTTGTGTTCTGTTAGTTACCTTAGTTTGTAACCATAACTTTAGATTTATATCAGTCTTCTTGCATCACACAGTTATACTGGAACAGGCACGGCTGCAATAGACTTGAGTGCTTCAAATTGGACAGACATTTCCCAAGTGCAGTCCCAGAGATCAAATTTAAAACAACTCCTATGAGAGTTTCAAAAACTCCCTCTCACACTTAGGATATTAGAGCTTGGCCACAGTGACTGCCAGTTTGTAGTACATCTTCTAGAAAAAACCACCTTGTACATCTAAAAAAAAGCAACCTTGGGAGTTTTTTTGTGGAGGAATGTCAGATTGTCAAAAGTATGATTATGAACTAGAAACAAGGTAACATTTCCAAACAAATACATAATATGTACCTTCGCATGGTCTAGCCTAACATACTGCTGCTCTTTCAGATTAATCTTATCAAACACATTCATACCCCCAGTAGATATGGAACCAGCCCTCCAGCTCTGTCCTGCTACTTGCTGCATAATGTGCAGGAATGTCAGAGTGCCAGTAGTATTGTCTAGTTGCTGTTAAGCTATATATGGCAGCATTTAGAGTCACCAAGGATGATGCAATCCCTTAACGTGATTAAGAGCGGTGGAACGAGGAACAGCATGACTTTGTTTTTATTACCGTTTTCCTAAGACGCTATCAGCAGGGGGACTTATCCTCCCCGTCTCACATGTCGGGCGCTGACGTCACGGTTACTTCTGGGACGTGGAGCAACGCAACGAAAGGAGATTAACATTTCCTGTGGAAGACTTGTGTTCACGTTTCTGTTCACGCGTTTGTGTGACGGCCTGACGGTTAGCGTTCAGATTAAACGGCAGATTTGTAGCCGTAATGTATGTCAGGGAGGTATTAAAACGGATTTGTGTTTCCCGTATGAAGGGTTTTCATTTCTTTTAACAGGTTTGAATGACGTCTAGACTACAAGTATAACCGATTATCGTTCAAGATTACAGGAGAATATACTGCAATTTACACTAGTGTACTCAGGGTATCAGGGAACTAATAAAGGAGATTGTATGAACTTAATCTGTTCATTTCTACAGGTTTGTTTTCATGATGTCTAGACTCGTCTTATCAAGATATATAGATCAATATTTGAAGTTTCAGGAATCCATGTAGTTAGACGTTCATATCAATAGATAGATATAGATGGTGTCTGTCTTCTTGATATCACCTCAGCAGTCCGGGACTCCTCCAGGTCCGTATCAGTGTGCTGATGACTGTATGTATGGCGAGAGATATGCCTGACGTCTGCTGTTCGCACAGTTTGGTCTGGAGGAAGATACTAGATAGTCACGTCATGGCAAGATTTCCTGCAACGAGCCCAGAAATCTGCCTGGAGGAAACTCCAGGGAGTTGATTCTTGCTGACTCTGTTCCTGATATCAATTATCAATGGAGTTGATGATTTATCGTTGAAACAGTTCAGTTGAGACACTTATCATGCTAATGATTGTGTAAATATGACGTGAATTATGATGTCTCTTTGCTGTGCTGCAGTCGTAATTATAGATCGGGCAAGATATCGGAACAGCAAAGGTCCAAGGAGCGGACCGGATAGAATTTGCACATGGGATCAAATTGTTATCACTTTATTCAGTTCTTGTCTATCAGTATTTGGTACTGTGAGCCTTAAGACTTAGAGTTTACATTTTTAAAGCTAGTTACTATAGTATATACTTATAACCAAGTAGATATTTCTGAATATGTTGTACAGTTGGAAAATAGAGAGATATCAGAACAGCAAAGGCCAAGGAATGGACATAAAAGAATTGCACATGAGAATTGATTCCACCTTAGTCAGTTCTTGTCTGTCAGTATCAGACCTGTGTGCCTTGAGAGCATACTTACATGTACATGTATAATAGTATACTTATAACCTGGTGTGAATATTTCTGAAGATATGTGGTCCCTTGATGTTGTACAGTTGGAAAATAGAGAGATATCAGAACAGCACCGGGCCAAGAAATGGACCTGAAATAGTTATTTTGCACATGGGAATTGATATCACTTTATTCAGTTCCCGTCCATCAGAAGTGCGAGGCTTGAGAGCTCACATTTGAAGCCCATCAGTATGCTAATAACCATGTAAATATTTCTGGATATGTGATGTCCCTTGCTGAGCTACAGTGGGATAACGGAGAGAGCGATAATGGCTCAGAGTGCAGCCGAGCTGCCTACAGAAGGGATACGTGGGGATTTCAGGCGTCCACGGTAGAGTGAAATGCCAGGGTGCAAGTGCAGGGATGGTGTTTACAGCATTACAGCTGATGTGTGATGGTACATGTAGAATACCAGACCAAGGGCTCGAAAGTGATTTTCTTGGAACAGCTGTACTGGACTGCACGTAAAGTTCAAGGTGCAGTGAAAAATTTTGAATGCATGTGCAAGCAGCAACTGGAAATGAAAAATGTCAATAAAGCCTCATAAGAAATTTCACTGCCTTTCTTCAGATCAGGAATCTGAAATTCTACTGCTAGACTAAGTATAAATTATACAACAAGGGTTTTATCATTTTTGTCTACAATATGCTGTATACTACTTTAATTTTTGATAGTATGTAATAGTACCTTGTATACCTTGAATACGTATGTCATTGACATTGTTAGTACCTTGACGCACGCGTACGTATTACCATACACAAATATCTTCCACCTATATATGTAGTCAAAAATTATCAGTGTACAGCTACGATTTTGGACGGACAAAAGTGCGTATTTCCAGCCCTGGTATTAACGGCATTCCTGATGATCTGAGTAAGTGTGGAATAACGTACCGAGGGCTGAGGCTGTTAGATGGGACTCGGGTGTCAACCTGGCGTATTTCACAGCTCTGGTAGGTCAGAACAGCGTTTGACATTTGGGAAGGTCGTATCTAAGGACAGGCGTGCCTCTTCTCGATTACAAGGTCGTGCTCGTTAATTTAGAGGTCATGTTCGGAGCTGTTGCCATCGTTTTATTATCCAGTTTATTGTTACATCAGTCATGTAAAGTGTGCACATGTACAAATCTGGTTGGAGCGGACATGGATCTGCATGAAACTGTGCTCTGATAAGTTATAAAAATGCAAACTTTCAGTGTGGGAGTATGCATGGGATGTGTGAAAGAAAAAATGATGCATCAATTGCAGCAAGCCATCCACATCTTATAAAGCAAATAAAGTTTTTGACGCTTCGACAATCAGGGATGGCAGACTTCACCCCCTTAATGCAGGTCGGAAGCACACACAGACAGATACACAGGCTCACACACACACACATAGTGTTACATTCACACACGCACACAAACACAAAAATCAAATACTTACACACATTCACATACACAGACAAGCCAAAAGAAAACTTGCCTCCTTTTGTATAAATTGATCATGATGCAATCTGGTTGTACACGATGACCAGAAGATCCTCTCCTGCGCCCCCCTCCCCCTATAATGAAAGATGCATGCCACAAGTCCCTTCCAGCAGCATCCTGACACTGATGTAAGGTGTGAAGCCAGGCGAAGTCTGCATATAGATAGAGCTGAGGAGGGCTGGAACATGCAGTACAGTTATTATTGATGGGAGCGGATCAGAAGGCGATGTTGGACACGTTTGTGTTGAACTGGCAGATCTGTCTGCAGCATGCCTTGTGGAGACAGCTGACTTGTTTATCTGTTATGATTGTGACGCACGCTTGACGCCACTGGTGCCAAGTGATTTCTTCTGTAGTGCCTGCCTGATTAGTTCAGTTATGACTGTGCTCTCTGGAGTTTTCTGTCTTCTCTTGGAAACCTAATCAAGTATCAGTGAAGTGGGCAACTTCAGACAAGGCATAACACTTTTTTATTAGCTAATAGCGCAATGCAGCATCGCAATCATAATGTATTATGAATATGAATGTTATTTCAGTGATAATGATGTGGAATAGAAAGGAAGGACTCAAGCCTCCTTATTCCTTCTTAATCGTAATATTCCCTTTATAACTCCTAATAAGAATTCTATCTATTGAAGTATTTGATTATCAGCCTGGCCTGAGACTCAGCATGGTGTCAGAGTTCACCCCAGGGCAGGTTCAGACATCTCAGCCCTTAAACCTTCATAACTCGCATTCCTTCCGCGGCTCCTTACACACACATCAGGAGATGGGCATCGGCACTTAAGACCTCGGACATGTCTTAGATACCGTACCGCTCCCCCCAAGGTTTGCCTTGAGAATGAGATGTGGATCTGCTGGTAAGCTTCAGCACTGGTTGCATAGTTGTGTGATAACATCTGGCCTTGGGAGTCAGGGCGACGTTGTGAAACTGTCGCCATGTCTGATGACATCCACTCTTTGATACATCTTAGGCTATGCTCTATCCAGTCAAGGCTTCAGATGCATGTGGTGCTGTCTTGTGTTGTTTTCCTCTTCCTTTCAAAATGATATGACGAAAAGAGAAGGACAGATCTGATTGTAAGACATTTTAGATTTAAATGCTGCACAATTTTCTGTCAGAATTTCATGTCGGAAAATGTAACAGCCTTTATTATTTTGCAGTAAGATGTATTCATTACCTCTTCTTCTGTATGTCTAGACCAAGAACCAAGCAGTTACTTTGCCCTGGCCTACATATCACCATTTCATCATAAAACCCTGTAAAGTATGCCTTTAGTAGCCAATGTACATGTTTGTAATCGCCTGCTACAAAATGGAATGTTGGTATAATCTCAAACTGGCTCCAATTTCTTGGCTATCAACGTGTAAACTGAAATCTCTGAAGTATCTGTAGTATAACTTTCCTCCATTGCGTTTACGACCCTCTACGCTAGCCTGGAATGTTGATGCCATCTTGAGAGGCAATGTAGATTGTAGATGTTAGAGTGGGGCTAATTTCTCGTCCTGAAGATTACTCAGTCTGAGCACCAGTTGTCCTCACCAAATGAGCTCTTTGATGTTTCCATTGACGCGGGGCTGGGTGATAAGAATGGGAAACGTCTGATGTACATCCAGGGCTGGAAATACCGGGTGCATGTGTACCTGTGTGCACCCAAAATTGGAGCTGTGCACCTAATTTTTGACTGTGGGTGCACTGGTGCACCTAGATATTTTTTTACACTATATAGGGTAAAGGTACAATTGTACACAATTGTGTAGGGAGGCGCAGTGATGAGCTTTTGAAACGTCTGATGTTCCCATTGAGGAGAGATGAAGTGATGAGAATGTGAAATGTTTGAACCATGAGGAAGTGTTTGATAAGCAGGAGCTCATTAGGCAGTGAGAACATCTCACAGCTGGTGCAGTGGGGGGGGGGGGGTTCTTTCATCTGCAGGAAGACAGAGCGTCAGTCTGGCAGCTCTGGTCAGGCCAAACTAGCGTCGTTTTCTGGACGGCGTCCTCCGAAGGCTTCAAATCTGAAGCTGTAGTTTGCAATAGATGTTTATTTTGTCGTTTTCTCTTATTTTACAGTATGCTATATTTTTATGAAGAGTTGGCAGCACCTTAAGCTTGTTGTTGATAAAACTTATTACTAGGAAAAGCTCTCTGATTATTTTCACAATAGTCTATACCTCTGTTTTCTCCAGTTGTTTTATTTTGTCTTTGCTCTGATGTTTTACACAACACTTGCCAGAAAGTGGCAGCCATCAAAATGACATGTACTGCTCAGAATCATGCTTGCAAGCAAAAAAATAAGATAACAAGACCGACCAACATACCAAATATCCAGACAATTCACCAAGAAGGCATTCTCGAGTTATCGTGTTCACACACACACACACACACACACACACACACACACACACACACACACACACACGCACACACAGACAGACACACACACACACACACACTCACAGACACGCACAGACAGACACACACACACACACACTCACAGACAGATAGACACACACACACACACACACAGATATAGATACACAGACACAGACACACATGCACCCAAATGTGACCCAAAAACATTATCCTTCTTGGCAAAGGTAATTTCAAAGCCTCCTTTAGATGCTTTAAACCTTCCACAGCTCCATACTGACAGACTAGCTAAAAAACAGTCCCCAAGATGAGCAGTACCCAACAGAAGCAGGTGCCACCAGACAGCTTGGCCGCCCGCCAGGCTGATAACTGATAAATGTTCCCACTTACGTCTCGGGAGCGGCAGGAATTTTCCCTTCGCCAGCAGGATTTTCCCTCAACTTCTGCTTATATTTCACCCCCGTGTGTGTCTGTGGGTGTAAATCTCGTGTCTTCGCTGTTCCGACTGGGAACTTGGGACTCGGTAAGCCGAGCTGAAGTGTTGAAGCTGTGATGAGATGTCTCGAAAGTGTCTAGACCGGCGTGAGATTTACGAGTTCGCGTCAGAAGAAAAATGAGTCCCGGTTTTATCAGGAATCGATGCTGTGTGATGAAGGGACATTGTTACCAGCAGGCTGGCTGCATCATACATCAGGCGTATCGCAGCACACCGATCACAGATATCACATATCAAGGCTCCGTTCTACTCTCTTAATCACACCTATTTGTACTAATAAAGATTATCGGTGTGCAATAATCTATCAGCTTTTAGTGGTACTCAGTCCTTTCTGCTCGATGAATGATTATATGTATAGATTCCCTGTGATTAAGAAATCTCTATAGAATTAAAAGAAAAAGTGTGCCCCTTTCTGTAATGATATGTAGCTAGGGAATATTTTGTTACATCGTAGCAGCTTTTACTCTCCTGATTTGCTACTGTCTGTAGCCAACTGTGAGGAAATGTAACAATCTGCCACATTTTCCCCTGCCATATCCCTGCACTGTTATCAGTTCAGGAATTCCAATGTTTGTTGTTGGAAGGTTCCAGAAGTCAAGCCTGTCACCATGGCGATGTTCCTTATAAGGACCTAGTGGGCTGTACCAATATTGTTGTATGGGGAGTGACAAGATTACAGTGCATCCCTCGGGGAAATGTGAACTTGTGCCAGTCTGACTTTTGGTTTTTACCTTAATATGTTGCCTAGCCACTTTCTGACCGTCTCTTCGTTTATCAAACATCTGACAGCCTGCTTAGGTAGCTGTCTGGCATCAAGTTTGAGTATGTTATGCCTAATTTCTGGGGTTATGAAGCAGTGTGTGGCCTTGAACATTGCATTAACGTTACAAGCATTATACGTGTTTAACTATCATTATGAAAACTGAAACAAGAAGCATATTTCATGCATGTTATACTGGTAAGGCTATTCGCTGCAAATTGTGATCTCAATGGATGAAAAAGATTAGCTTTCTGTTGAATGTATGTCAAGAATGTGTTAGAGAAATATTAATTCATATTTGCTATCAGAGTTTAGACACCCAACATGGGGGGGAAGAAAGCTGGTATTTCCCCAGGAAAGAGGGCTGTAGTTTTAAGGTGCTGTTTGGAACTGTTGCCAGGTTTCACAGGTACAGACTGACAGGTGAAACTAGACAGACGCTGAACATGCCTGACATGTTCTGTAGGGGCCAGCTCAGCCTAATGTCACTTACTGCTGTCAGAGCAAAAGTCGCTCATACATAGTCTTAACCTTTAGCACACTGAATTAGCTGTTTGGCACCCAATTCTCTATTAGTTACAGGGTAAGGCAGCAGGGAGAAGGTTAAACTTCACTCACTCACTGCTCAGAGACTTCCATGTGATGTTGCTGGACATGACAGTTGTTTCTGTTCCAGTTTAGCCACGCATCACTCTGTGCTGTTGCAGCAAGTGGAGTGCTAAAGTTGCTAACCTTTTCCCCAAATTGGGGGATTTCTAAAGCAGAATTTAAAAGACATTGAGTGATTAAAACTCAAAGTTTAGCCAATTTTTCCTCCGTATGTAGCAAAAGAATGGTTCATAGTCTTCAACATCGGTCAGAGGTTGTTAGATCTCTAAATCAGGATTTAAAACATTTATTGATGACATAGTTATAGTTCAGCCAAGTGTCGCTCTGTCTTGTTGTAGCCAGAGGATGGTCTGTAGTCTTTAACTTCACTCTCAGGAATTCGAAGTTGGTAAGGTCTAGCAGAAACAGGTTATCAAGAACAGCTCAGTCTCTGGAGTTAAGGGCGTCACCTGCCAAAAATGTGCAATTCTTGTCTGTGTTTTTCTGGACATTGATTGAAGACAGACGTCCCAGAATGGGCGTTATGGTCCTTGCTCCAAGGTGAAGCTGTGAACTGTGTAAGGTCCTTGTGAAAGGGTGTATGATGTGTCACACTGATGGTGGATGTTATTTAGGTGGACTTGACATTTGTACATTCCAAAGAGTGTCCAGGCACTCGCATACATCCATGGTTGGAGCAGGTAATGGGGTGAAGTCTGCCATCTCTGATTGCCTATGAAGTATGATGTCTGTTTATCACCCTCTAGCCGGATGTTACTCTGATTGACTTGACATTTGGACCGAGAGTGTCCCATCATAAGCATACATGCGGGGTCAGAACTGATGACCCTTTTTACATCCGACCACCTCATCCAACTTGGAACATAGCTGAAGTGGCGGGAGGAAAGTCCCCTGCTCTGTTGCCATGGAAACGGCCACTTCTCCCGAAGGCCGACCCTCTCGCCACTCCAGCCTGCTGAAAGGAAATACTTGTCATTCCGCAGGTTTTCCTGATGTCATCCGACCCACTCATGGGAAGGAATGTGCGCCCAGGCAACAGCCTGGGATTGGCCGGGATTACGGCTAATCCTGATTCTGATCCATTGAGTAGTAGGGTCTACCTGTGCTGTCCTCTGTGGAGTAGGGAAGAGTCTATCTGCACTGTCCTCTGTGGAGTAGGGAATAGTCTACCTGTGCTGTTCTCCACGGAGTAGGGTATACAGGGTCTATCCTGGCTGTTCTCTGTGGAGTAGGGTAGGGTCTATCTGTCCTGTTCTCCATGGGGCTAGAATTAGCTGGAGCCAGCTCAACTAGCTGCTTCTCTAGTGGTAACAGATCTCTAGTTCAGGCTATACACTGATTAAGTCTCATTGAGTTTGGAAAAAGTGCACGGAAATGTTACTTGACTGTCACAACACTGCTTTGTGGAAGTAAAAAAAGATTGTCCTTGCTGCCTGAACGAAACTGAAGAGAAGTAAAACAAGAGCTTTTCAAAAAAGCTGGCGTTTCGGCTACGTTTATGAGTGTGAATTGTCTTTTCCCTTTACTTGAAGTAAAATCTGCCAGAGGAAGTCACTCAAGGGCTGTTCAGTCTATAAGAAAAATTGTCATTTTGGGAAATGAGTACTGTTTTAATAGAGAAAGGCAGATTGGGGAAAGCAATTTTGAAGTTACGTCACTTAAAGGCACCCAGAGCACTTTATGTGGCTTCAAACTCAAATTAAAAAAAACTATTTTTTAACCATTTCTACACATAGTAAGTTTCAATAACACTATACCATTACATATCGACATTCAAGGAGCAAAGATGCGATGTCGTTGTGTGTTGAGCACTGATAGAAAATCCAAGCGCTGTCAGCGCCACCATTTTTTTTTTCAAATTTTCCGACTTTTTGGAACGTGATGTCCCGTCGCCGGAACTTGCAGAGAATGGACCGTTCCAGTCGAACACCAGAATAACGCACAAGTACATGAGAAACGGACTTGGTAGTAGTTGGCAGTGTGTTATGTAAACTCCGTCCCCTTGAGTGCCTGAGATGTTTTCTTTTTCATTTCGATTTTTTCCTGGGTATTCATGGAGCCAATGCAGTGAGAAATCTGTCCCAGATATAACGTTACATGAAAACATACCCTGCTTGTCATTTCTGTCCCACTAGCGCTGTTTTTGACGAAGGTGTTCCAAATAGAACGGGGTTCTAGATGGTGTTCGACGGGAACGGTCTATTACCGACGAAAAAACCGTTTTGAGTTCTGTTTCAGTCTAATTACACTAGGCGCGTGAAACTAAAGGGATCATTGTGTAGCTTATTTTCGCGTGGCTTTTGAGCGCTTGTAACATGTAATCATCGCGCAAATGTGGTTAACAGTGGCATTAAATGACAATTTCATAAAGATTACAGCAACTACAATATTTCCAATTTCAAGCCAAATAAAATGCTCTGGATGCCTTTAACTTAAGTGCTTTTGAAAAAGCTGGTCTTGGCCTACAACTTGTACTTATTTGTAAAATGTACAATAGGCTCATTATAAAAGCTATCAATGTAATTATGTACATGGCACGCAATAAAACATAAAATTTGAAAAGCACCATTGAATCATCAGCACTATGGTAATTAAGTGAAATAGAAGTTCATAACAGCTAAGGTTCTATCTAAAATGACTACCAAATGTCAAACAAATCAACAGCTACCTCATCCGTATTATTCTGGTTTCCGCATTTACAACATTTCTTCCTTATTTTCCTGGGTAATTTTGCTAAAATTCATGAAAATTCCCATAGTTTTGTGCCGAGCGGCGCCACTTTCCACGTCCGTGTTGTCTGAATGAAGTCGATACTGAACAATGGAGCATTTGCTACTGTAACAAAGGATCGCTGTTTTGCAAACAACATCAAGAGCCTCTGTTTACATCGGGGATAGAAGTTTAGTGGCGAGTGTTTTGCAAGAATCATCTTACCGCGCATAGGAGCCGCTGCACGGTATTTTCCATTACAATGAACAGAAAAATTTGAATGCCGGGTTTGGAATCTATGAAGTCCTGTTCATAAGACAAAGGCCTTGTATATATGAAATGAATATTTAAAAATAACAAATATAAAATATTTCTTTATTTATTAATGAAAAAATGAAAAAATGATATTCATAAATATGATATTGATAGATTAATATAATATCAATATATATTTTTGATATTCAATATCTAAAAAGAAAAAAAAAAATCCATGCACGGACACGAACCCGGATCTTCTGGGTCCGAAGTGCTTCGCGTTGCCAGATGGGCTAAGCTGCGGTACGTAACCCGTCTCTCTGTACGTAATGCTATAGCCTCACTATATGGTATCAATTATGTCGATTTTCTTGACGAAATCATTTTTTTTTTCTTCTGCAATCTTGTGGAATAGATGTAATATGGTCATTTTTCAGGATATCAAAGTCCGAAACCACAATGCAATGATATTTCCGAACAGTTGTAGCAGTTACATGCGGTCGCCCTCCTGTGTGTCATGCAAATCTAGCCTGCCTGCCTTTTCGTGCTCCCTTGCCATATAAGGCAACGGCTATACAAGGATTTGGGAACGTATTGCCATATAAGGTCTTCTGGTGTGCGACACAGTGTTGAACCAAACAGCATGCATCGAAGCATCCTGCATGCGATATGCATGCATCGAAGGTAAAAGCCAGGACATTGCGTTCCGGCGCGAAGGCGCCGAAACGCAAAAATTATCCTTCCGTGTACACAGCTACATGTAGCTGGTAAGAGCGGATGACCTTGAACGACCTTGTGGGTGATAAATCGCGTCTGCTGCACGGCAGTTGAACAAGATTCTGTGATACTCGACGGGCCGGTTCTGATTTACGGGCGGCAGTGTTATCGGAGCTCGTGTGTTTACCGGGCCGTTAAGGACCACTTCTGTGGTGCTTGGAAGGCAGTTCAGAACCAAGGATGGGGCAATGTTGTGCCATCTATTTTAAATTATATATCAATCCTGCTGTACTGGTGGTTTATTGTTGGGATGTGTTACTGTTCTGTTGAAGGATGTTCAGTACCAAGGCTGGAGCCAATGTTGTACCATGTATTATAAACTATGTAACAATCCTTCTGTACTGTTGGTTTATTGAAGGCAGTTCAGTACCAAGGATGGAGCTACTGTTGTACCATCTATTATAAACTATGTATCAAACCTGCTGTACTGTTGGTTTAATGTTGGGATGTGTTACTCTTGGTTTATTGTTGGAAACTTTTGCTGTTCTGTTGAAGGCAGCTCAGTACCAAGGATGGGACAATGTTGTGCCATCTATCATAAACTATGTAACAATCCTCCTGTACTGTTAGTCTATTGTTGGGAACTGGAACTGTTGGTTTGAAGGTAGTTCAGCACCAAGGATGGGACAATGTTGTGCCATCTATCTTCAACTATGTATCAAACCTGCTGTACTGTTGGTTTATTGTTAATAACTGTTGCTGTTGTGTGGAAGGCAGTTCAGTACCAAGGATATCAGTATTGTACTAGAGTACAATCAGCTTTACAGTCTTTAGTGTACCATTTAGTCAAGTCCCTGCGTTTAGATGCTGGCAAATCAATTTAGAACTTTGTGTGGAAATATTTGTATTCCCACATGAAACCTACATCAGAACCATGTTTAGACCCTGTAATGTTTGGTGGAGTTAAGAGAAAAGTGTTGGCAGTGAACTCTTCTATAAGATGTCTGATGTATGATGACTGATGCAAGCTCATAACTAGTGTTCACCCAGCTGTAAAGACTCAGCCATGTTGTCTGGAAGGCATTTGAGTGCCAGGGAGAGGCTACTGTTCTTCCATCTGTCTTGTTTCAGTAACGGTTGTGCCTGTAGTGCCTGGTGGCATATACAAGTAGGGTAGTAGAGTTATGGTTGTGTGTAGCGGCACATGTAGGGTAGCAGAGTTATGGAGGTGTACAGGGAGGGCTGGCTGGCCCTTTGCCATACTGTAGATGGTCCCATATGTTTTTGTATTTGGCTTGTTTAAGGCAAATTTACTTTATTTCCTAGGATCTCTGACATTTTAAGGGAAATTTCTGCAAGTGGACAACATGAAAACAGAAGGCTGGCAGGAAATCTCGACTCTATATTTCCTATCTGAAAGTATATAAGCACTAAGATACAGACTTTCCCTTAAAGATTTGTTTTGATATTCCAATCCATTATCAAATTTCTAAATCTGAGAACCCCCAGATCAGTTTGGAGTGGCCTGCTCCTGCAGCTCAGTTTTATTGCTCGGATCGGCGGAGGTTACCAGAGGTTACCCGAGGTTCCCGCGTACGGCCGACCTGACAGCGGTCCGACAGGGGAATGAATCAGCGCCTGATTTGTGTGATGAGAGGGCACGAACCCACGACGTGACCAACACCAGGTTTAGAACGCCACTCTAAGGGAGTGAGATGTTTATAAAGATTTCATACGCTATTGAGTATTTCCCTACACAAATCAGAGTGCTTACCCACAAGCTTTTGAATCACTGACGTCACCGATGTTGTGCCCTTGGGAAAGGCACTTTACACGACTATCCTCACCCCACCCAGGTGTAGAAACGGGTCTGTTTATATGTGTGGGTCACGACATCAGCAATAGCTGCCTGTGTTCCACGTGTATGTCACCGTTGCAATTTTGATAAATCAAAAATCAAAATCAAATCAAAATCTGTCTGAACCTTCTCAAGCTGAAGCTCAATGAAATAAAATGACCCAAAGCCTTTGTCAATTACCATCACAGATGAGCTTTCATTTGAATGCAAGAGTGAAGTGCCATGGCTTATCTTGTTTGTCTGTGTTTCTTAGATTCCCAGCATGTACAATACAGCCTTGTGGTACGTCCTCAGTTCACTTGTCATAAGAGTAATCCAACTCTGCTTTTGTCTGGAAAAGGAATTGAGGTTGGGCAAGACAACAGTTCAGGAATGAATCCCTCTCTCGTAGTCTTTAAATGACGTTGAAATGGTCCATGGATTCCTGTTTGTAATTTGTTATTTTTCCTTGGTGTCACTCATGTTGGTCTGTCAAGGTCAAAGTCTTTCGGAACAGTCATGGATTTTAGATACAGTTGAATTACAGAAATTAGATAATAGCAGATTTGTTTTCCTATTTTATTATTTCCTCATTCCCCCTATAAGTATGTAAACCAGTGGATAGCCCTTCAGCACCAGGGACAGCTATGCCTGTCCAGAGTGCTGAACTGCCTTCTGTTACTCAGATGTTTCTGGAAATCAAGAATCTTCATTGTTGCTGCTCTGTTTGTAATGGATATTACATTTCTAAAGCTGTGGGTTGAATTTTAGAAGCTCTGCTGATTTTCGACACTGTTGGAAAACTAACATCAATGTAGTCTGGGAAAAGGAAGTAGCTAGCTGGAGTAGATATCACCCGCACAAAATAAAAGAAAATTCCGGAAGAGTCTTTAAGTTTGTACCACACATTGTGCCAATCTTTTGGAATAAACTGGGATTTCAAGTCATTTCCACCTCTACACGAAGGTTTTACGACATTCTTAATTTCCTGTTAACATTAATGAAAATGACCTGGGAAGGCTTCTGTATAAACCATTATCAGGTAAGGATGTACAGTTTATTTATAAGAGATGTTTGTGGATAGGGTGACTCATACAGCTCACATCAGGAAATTGTGTTTCACCGGAAATGGGAAATTGGTTTTGCCCTTTTCATCTGCGGGTTTGACTGTACATCATCAAATAAGCTGCGCTAGTTTCAGGCAGAATCAGGTTAATTTGTTGGCTCTTGGATTTTTAATATGATGATAAATGCCAAAATGGAAAATCAACCTGAAATTGAAAACAGAGAGTAGAGACACCTATGCTGCAGTTTACACCTGCCAGTCAAAGTTGTGCTGGGGAATATGAAAACAGAAAATGAGGGTCAAATTTGTGCCATGATGCCTGCCTGCCTATGTGCTCAGGCCAGAAACTGGCCCCTTGCTTTCCAGGAGGATCCTCCATGTAGTCCTGTCCCTTGCCCTAGCCTCTGCTTCCGGACTGTTTAAGCCCATGTCCTTCACAACTTGGCCTTTCCATCTCTTCGGTGGTCTTCCCCGGCGTCTGGGGGTGGCGAACTCCTGGCTGTAGGCTTTGTACACTAGTGTTTGTGGGGGTCGTCTTGTGCCATGATAGAGTCCCTTTAACGTATGGATACTGTATGTAGCTGGATATCTAGTTTTCTGACTAGCTCACTCTGTTTCTCCTCTCTTTTTTGCTTTTACCTTAGATAGTCCAAGAACCAAGGAAATGATTTGCTGCGCTAAGATGTGTTAGACTGTGTGATTTGTACTCCTGCTGTTAGAGCTAAAGCTGGAGATTTATTATCAAACTTTCAAAGGTAAAGGTAATTAAAGCTGTTTCTGCAGATACTGTGCTCTGAACAGGAATTACAATTGATGATCTACAACATCATAGATATGTATATACCTAGCCTTGCATATTTCCACTACAAAATGTGGCAGTGACTCTCTTAGATTTAAAAAAAATTGTGCCTGCAAATTCAATGTTAGCAAATTCCAGGTTGTAGGTACATGTAGTTATTTTATTTTTTTCTGATCGCTGACTTAAGTTCCAAGTTGGAGGCAGCAGAAACTATAGAATAATGTTCTGGTGAAGACAAGTCAGAGAGGGGAATGCGAGTGACTACAGGGTCAGCTCTGAACTATGAGTCACGTGGGACACTTCATCAGCAAGATGGCGGTGTGCTGTTCTGCGTGCTGTTATGTTATGACTTTTTTTATTTGGCTTCATTTGACTGTGCCACTGTGCCAGTGCCACAAGTCGATTTTATTTGTGTTCTTTCTGTTCATTGTTACATCCTCAGGATGGCGGTGTGTTGTTCTGGGGTGTTCTGCGTGCTGTTACATCCTCAGGATGGCGGTGTGTTGTTCTGGGGTGTTCTGCGTGCTGTTACATCCTCAGGATGGCGGTGTGTTGTTCTGGGGTGTTCTATGTGCTGTTACATCCTCAGGATGGCGGTGTGTTGTTCTGGGGTGTTCTGCGTGCTGTTACATCCTCAGGATGGCGGTGTGTTGTTCTGGGGTGTTCTGCGTGCTGTTACATCCTCAGGATGGCGGTGTGTTGTTCTGGGGTGTTCTGCGTGCTGTTACATCCTCAGGATGGCGGTGTGTTGTTCTGGGGTGTTCTGCGTGCTGTTACATCCTCAGGATGGCGGTGTGTTGTTCTGGGGTGTTCTGTGTGCTGTTACATCCTCAGGATAGCGGTGTGTTGTTCTGGGGTGTTCTATGTGCTGTTACATCCTCAGGATGGCGGTGTGTTGTTCTGGGGTGTTGTGCGTGCTATTACATCAGTATCATATATAACGGTGTGTTGTTCTGCACTGTTACATTATGTAGGATGTAGGTCGTCAGGGTCGGGGCAGGGAGGACAGTGGGATATCATTCTGCTGAATCGTGCCTCTGGGTTGCAAAACTCTGATTCTGTAGTATAGCCAGAAGAATGGACTCAGTTTTAGTATCGCATGTATCACGTATGGTTTTCTTAGAAGTCATAAAATATAAAGCAGTATAGTTTTCTTAGAAGTCATAGAATATAGAGCAGTGCTGTAAGTATACGAATATTTCAATCTATACTTTATCACATTTGGTTTTCCTAAAGGTTAATAATAGAACAGTATGAGCATTGATGTAGTATCTAACACTAATAAAACTATACATTTTTATCATTTTGCTTCATTTTACTGTCCTAGGTGCTATACCTAATAATAAGTTGTATTTTTCATTTATAGTAAAACTAGCACATTTTGTAAAATCTGCCACTCTTGCTTTACTTAAAGGATAAATTTTATTCATGGCCATTTGAATATTAAATCAAATTGACTTGTCAATATAGTTAAGATACTGCCAAATTGTATCACTTTCAGGAAATATAATTGTGGCGGTGAGGTTGGCAGATAGCTACTGTATGTCCAACCCTTGATGTGTCCCTGAATTCTGATAATTGATAAACAAGACTCGATGAATCATCAAGACATTGTCGTAATTCGTCAAACTGATTGGTTGAGACAAATGACCGAGAAGTTTGTACAGACGTTAACGACCGTGACTCTAATGAAATTCCTTTGATCATTGATCCGTCGGCATAATTGAATACAGCAAATGGCACAAAAATAATGGTATTCAATACAGAAAGAAGAGATAGATATGAAAAGGCACCTTGGAACAATCTGATGTTTTCCCCACTGAGAGAAGAATGATTGTGATGATGGTCCCCTGGGTTACTGTGAGATAGGGAAGTCCCACGGACAGGACGCGGGGTTAGAGGAAAGGTTGCATTCGGCAGAATTTACAGGTTCAAGGTCAAAGTCCTTTTCCAGGACACGGGGTTAGAGGGAAGGTTACGTTGGCAGAATAGACATTTTCAAGGTTAAAGTCCCTTTCCTGGCATTGATATGAAATTGAAAAGAAGAGATAGACATGAGGAAGACACCTTGAAACATTCTGATGTTACTACAGTGTATCCACAGCTGAGAGATGGTTGTGACGATGTACCCCTGGGTCACTGTGAGATAGTGAAG